>NC_072732.1:124429806-124596759 GCF_026930045.1 Uloborus diversus | reverse complement strand
ACGTTACGTTTTTTAAAATAAATGAACAAAAGATGTAAATACTTACATTAAACTTTATTTAAAACCATGTATTATTACTTTTAATAATGTATGTGTTCAAAACCAAATTACTTAATATTTTATCAAATAGAAAATATATTTTTACAAAAAAGAATTTTAGTGAATATACAACTAAAATAAACAATGCGTAATATTATATATTCTGGGGGGAAAACGCGTTTTTTTTTAATCCAGTTTAGTTACTAGAGTTAATAACGCTAAAATTTATTAATCGTTTGACCAAAATATTTGATCGAACTGAACAAATAAAAAATAATTATGTACTAAAAAATATGTTGTAGTAATACAATAGGAGTAAAAAGATATTTTAATGCTTAAAATGGTAACATTTAACAGTTTGTGACACTGCTTTTTTTTTGTGACTATATTTTATTATTGTTTTCTGTTTCTAAACTTGGTTTCATTTCTGCATTAAAAGAAAAGAATGCAGCACATTCCAGTCATTTATAATTTCTCACATTGGGAAAAGAATATTTATTCAACATATTATTTCTTTTATAAAGAACCAAAAAAAAAAAAAAAACATTTACATACATACATACATAGAAAAAGTGGATTTGATTCCAATAAAGCTAACGTGCAAATAGACACATTATATTTCAGAAAGTCAGCAGGGGCGCTCCGAACTTAAACTTTTGGGAGAACGCAAAATCTCAATTTGCCGAATGGAACTCCGAATTTCGTCGAATGATGATAACTTTATTCAGTAAATTACCGCCCATTAGCCAGGGCTAAGGCAGAAATACATGAAATACACCGCCAGCTCAGTCATTTCCAGCCGAGGACTGCATTTCGTGCTTATTAGCACTCATCAGCCCGGCATAGGAAAGTGACTGAGCTAGAGATGGAAAACCTCTTATGGAAGCCAAGAGGGCCAAACAAACTGGTAGCTAATGTACATTAACTGGTAGCTTAATGTACTGGTCTGCGCTAATTCTACATTAGCTACCAGTTTGTTTGCCCTCTTGGCTTCCATAAGAGGTTTTCCATCTCTAGCTCAGTCACTTTCCTATGCCGGGCTGATGAGTGCTAATAAGCACGAAACTGCAGTCCTCGGCTGGAAATGACTGAGCTGGCGGTGTATTTCATGATGATAACTTTGCTGAATAGAGCTCCAAATTTTGTCAATTGATGACAATTTCTCCGAATCATCAGACAAAATTTGAACAACAAGGAATTATTTGGAAGATCACAGTGATGTATCGTAACCTCCCATGGGGCACCTCTGGAAGGCAGGGATATTGCCCTCTCCACCCCTTCCAAGACGAGCCTACTGTTGCATACAAAAGATTCTCTTCTAGAAATTTGTCAACGTCATTTTTATTAATTACCAGGCATTCTAAAGTAACACCGTCATAGTGAATTCGACTTAGCGTGCAATCGTACGCGACGATTCACTTTTAGCACATGTCATCAGAGAGTGACGAGAACAATCGATAAGACAGCTCTTAATGAAAACATAAACTTCGAAAAGCGAAAAATGATTTTTCTCTTTAAAACAAGGATGCTGCATTAAGCTTCCTGTGACGTAGACAGGACACACAATAAAAAGGCTTATCTTAAATAGCTGTCTGTAAACTTATTCCACATTCGAAGAAGTAATGTCATTATAACAAAACATCCTATGAAGACAATGGAAAAGATATTGACTATACTACCTCTAACGATTTTATTTGGTAAGTGGTTTCTTTTTTTTCTTCTTCTTCTTTTTTGGGCGTAAAAATTTAATTTCGTCTAAAAACAAATGTTTTTTGTTACACTTTTCTTTTTCCTGCATAACTGAAATATTTGTAATGTGTAACAAGGTATTTTGTATACAGTACTAATTTATCAGGTATCAAAATCCAGTGTACAGCTTCAGCAACCATTCTACCTAATTTTAGTCATTGTTATGATCTTGAAATTATTATTAACCATTTCCAGATTTTCAATATGTTTATATATTCAAAATTCGCTGCTATATAATATGATTCAATGTTAAATTCCTTTACAATGATAATAGTTTGCGGCCTCTATGATTTTACATACAGTATAATGTAAGTGAACCTTCTTTTTACGAATACCAATACAGTTTTCTCCTTCTTCAAAAGCACAACAGCCCTTTACAGTCTTTTGCTGCCTTGTTCCTTCTTATCCCTTCTGCCATCAGCGACACTGTACCAATTTTTTAGTTTTAGGTTCATTTATTCTGTTTTTATGTTATTAAACTATCAATTTGGCGGAATTTCTTAAGTTCGAGATCCCTCAGGTTTTTTTGAGTGCCAAGAATTTAGTGGGATTACCTTCAAAAGGTTGGACGCAAATTGAAATTTCTGTCCATTATGCATTATATATTGTACTTGAATTCTGTGAATTACATGCGATTATACATGTTTAAAGGTTTACGTATACTCAACATGCCTTCCTCTGGCTGCACAAATAAACGGTAAACTAATTCATGCTACACTTGAGGATTTACGTCTTACGACACTGAGTTCACGACCGCTGTGATACGATTTCGTAAGTCATCAGGAAACTCAACATGAAAAAATTGCAGGGTATGAGATCAGGGGATCTCGGTGGCCAGAAACGAAGAGCCAACTGCAGAGCCTGATTACCGCAGCGGTATGGGGGGCACAAGCCCTTCCTCTTTGATCTCAGGGGGCCCAAAATCCCCTTATTTATCATGCAAATTGAAAATAATTAATGATTCCCTCAAAATCTTAATAACAATGATATAATTGATATTTCTGAAAATGCCTAGACAAGGAGAATAATCCCTTATTTGTTGATAAAAATTCCCCTTAAAAATTTGATCTCTTTGCAAATCTCAAAAACCAGGGTTCGAAAATATCATGATATTTTCGAAAATATTCGATATTTTGATACATATCGGATATTTTGATATGTATCCGATATTTTCAATTTGCACAAACTAGTCTAAAAATAGTAAATACATCCTCAAATCACGCTTTATATTCTTATATTATAATTAAAATTTGTAGTCTTAAAATTAAGGGTTTTTTTCATTATTTACATCTAATATTTCATTTTACATTTCTATCACTTTTAATGGAGTTAATTTAGCATTAGCTGTTTTACTCATTTTTTTTCTGTTAGCTACTTTTACAGTTATATAATTCAGAAATAAATAATATGCATTAGTTGGTGCACAGTCATAAGACATTTTCTTTTTTTCTGAGCAATGTTTAATATTTAATTAGACACTTTTAATATAAATTAAAATTATTATATTATTACTAATTTTATGAATATAAAATACAAGTAAAAACTAATATTATATTACTTTGTTATATTAATGATGTATTAATACATCTTAAAAATATAGTACATAACTGTTTAGTTATTTTTAATAATTAATTAAATATATTACTGTGATTAATATACTTTTTGGGTTGAAAATACCGTAGTTGAAAAATAAATATCGAAAATATCAAAATATCATGATATTTTCAAAATAAATATCGGATGAATATCGGCGAACCCTGCCAAAACCACTCCAAGTTTAGTCTGTATTTACTATTAAAAATTATATCACAGATAATTTTGATATTTACGGTTTACTGCAACGGGCAAAGTTTAACCACATCTTATATACCTAACTATCGTACACTATATCTCTTCTACTTTTTAAACGTATGAGGTACCACAAAATTTAGCATGGTTGTCTTACTACGTAAGGATCGAAATATTTTATAGCATCATTATATAGAATAAGTGAAAATGGGGGGGGGGGGTCACAAAATGATTTTCGTGTCCAGCGTCTTCAAAAATCTTAATCGGGCCCTAGGGAGTGGGGGGCCTGAAATAGAAATGTGCCCCATATGCAATATCAGAATGATCGACCTCTAGCTAACTGCAAGCTATGTCGCTTCCAACAGCTGACAGTTCAGTACAGTACGGTTCTGCAGCATTCTAGTGGTATTATTCGAATTTGCAGCATCCTCTTGTAAATATACCGAAAACATTCCAAGTACAACGTTTAGTACAAGAAATATAGCAATTTGAAATTTTGTCCATCTTTCTGAATCACCTTGCATTGCTAAAGGTGACTTGTTGGAAAGGTTAGTTGTTGTTTTCTATAAAGTCTGTGCAGTTCAAAGTTGTATCTTGCTCTCCAGGTTTACATTCTTAAACAAGGGCAAAATTATATTTTTCTCAAGCACGTTTTTTATTTCGAATCCTTTCTCAACTAGAACTCAGTTTCAAACACCAAGAAAAGAACCTTCCCCTCTAGACATGAAATTCTCTTTAATGTTAGTTCAGGAAACTTTCCGATTTGAGCATGATTTTCGCCAAATCTTCAAATTATGGATGTCACAGCGAGAATCCATTGCTAGCAAGAACAGAAAAATTTAATGAAGCAGGGTGCTTGCTCGGAAACGTCCTAAAATAAAACTGTTAAATAAAATCTGTATCATTTCGACTGGAAAGAACATCCAAAATCACAAAAAATAGGTAACTTTTACTTCAGTTATGTGTAATTAGGTGTTCTGTCCTTGAAAAACTTGGAACTGCCATTTAATTCAATTTAGAAGTTGAAAATAATTTTTCATAGTCCTGATAGAAATGTGTTTAAACGGGGTAAGTTTGCTTTTTTTTTCTTTGGCTGGCATGACACTGTGTGTATGTATGAGCGTTTGACTGCGCATGAGTGTTTGAGAATGATGAGTGTGTGTTGTGTATGAGAATGTAAGTATGTGAGAGAGTATATGATTGCATGAACATCAGCAAAATTACTCAGTTTTGCTAGAGATGATAATAATACTATGAAAAAATATTGCCATTGAATATTTTGAAGTGAAGTGAAGAATGCAAATGACTATTTAGCAAAAAAGAATTGATGCTGAGAGTTAAGTAGCACATTTTTCTTTCATTCAGTAAATTAAATATATTATTGATTCCTCACTATATGTGGATATGTATAACTAGTGAACTCATTTACACAAAGTCTAATTTTTATATTATTAGCAAATTTTAAAAATTAAAATCAGAACAAACTGAAAATTAAAAACAAGATGATATACTTGAATATATAAGCCAATTTTAAATTCTAATCTTTTTCAAATCAGGATGGGCCAGATGTCAGTGGACGACTGAATCCGGTAGGGATATTGCCATTCGCTGCTACACAGAACTAGCAACTGAAGGAGATATCACGAGCTTATTCATCGATGTTTCAACTCCTAAGCAAATTGCATCTTTCTGCTCGTATGTATCAAAAAAGATTGTTTGAAATATACTACATTTAACGAAGTTGTCATCAATAATCAATAATATGTCACTTTAAAAATCGGGGGTGATTCTCAAGAGCATTTAATACTGATTCACATTCAATCAAATTGTGATAATGATTAAATGCATGCAATTTACCGACAGCCTGGCTATTACATCTAGACACTAGTTTCGTCCTTGGTATGAACTCATTAATCTGAAAGAGTGAATAACCGATCTGGAGATAGATGTCATCTCATGTAAGCTGAGAGTGCTAACGAATTAGTAGATAAAGTAAATTTATCTCACCAGTGAGAGTCCTTAACATGGTGAAGTTCAAATGGAAAATTAAAAGATAGAAAAAAATTTAACAATCATTTAAATTTCAAAATCGAACAAATAAACCAATAGTTGAGTCAAGGAATTGACGGGAACGGGGACTTTCGTGGAGGAAAAAAACTACAAAACTTAAGCAGCAACTGAAAGATGCACGTTTTACAATTTCTATTTAGATTGTATTTCATCAAATAGACTCTGAAAGACTAAATGTTTAAAATCATATTTGCATAATAATTTCCTTCTTTATGCTAACAAGTAATATTGTTGTTTCATATACTGTCACTAGAAATAATGTCTCATAGTGCAAACTTCTTGAACTATGTTAAAATGCACTATAGGAGATTAAAAAAATCCCACGTTGTCTCACTCTTATATATATATATATATATATATATATATATATATATATATATATATATATATATATATATATATATATATATATATATATATATATATATATATATATATATATATATATATATATATAAATATATATATATATATATATATACTGAAACCCAAGTAAAAGTTTTTTGCTTCTTAAAATGTAATGCTGTAAACAGCATTACATTTTCCGAAGGTTTTTGCCAATCTCTCACAATAATGTAACATCACTTTTTATAGGGAAGTTTCTGCTTTGAAAAAATGTATCAGAGACAACGAGCACTATCTCTCACTCGAGGAAAATACAGAGTATCAAGTGAAGACTGGCGGAGTAACAGTATTTTACCTCAATATTTGTCCACCAGGGACAAATTTGACTCCAAGTATGTTCAGACTTTTTTACTCTATTTATTACATGAATTAAACTCTAATCGTGCGATTTTGTGCAATGATTGATAATTACCTTTTGTGTTTCAATTGTTCTCTTATTGTAATTTAAACATTACGTTTTCACAGAATATCAAGCTAATGCTCCTTGCTTTCAACTCATAAAAGATCACATTCTTGAGTGCGGATCGTATTTGCCGGACTTGTCCACTTTCAAGATGAAAAATGATAAAAAAGCAAGATGTTGGTAAGTGTTCTTATGTTCTGTAACTTCTTTACTAATAATAAAGCTGAAAGTCTGTATGTCTGTCACACACATAGCGTCCTGACTGTTCGGTCGATTTTCATGAAATTTGGCACAAAATTAGTTCGTTGCATAGGGGGGAGCTCCTCGAAGTGATTTTTTGGAAAATCGATTCTGTTCTTTTTCTATTCCAATTAAAAGTCACCACTGGTGGATTTAATTCCTCTGCAGCAATAACGAGCGAATAACCATTGGACGAACAAATTACCATAACGTGGACAAGCAAATTACCATAATATGTACGAGCAAATTAATAAAGTATATTGGCGAGAAATTCATCATTTATTAATTCTAAATATACAGGCAAATCAAATGACCTTTTAATTTTCTACTACGAGCAAAATCGTGCGGGTATTGCTAATATATAATAAGATTGAATAATCATAAGAAGAATATACTTATGCATAGAGACATTGATAAAGGTTTCTCTTTTTGAGCAATCATGAACTTATAACTGTTCTCACTTGATTGTTGAAGTTGGCAATCTAAGTCACCTTTGAGATCTACCGGCATCCGCAATCGGGTGCTCCTCCTGTGCGATAGAGTCCTTGTCCTCCGGAATCGACTTTATTAGTACCCGACCATCTCGACTTTACACAATCATTTAGACCCCCCCCCCCCGTCGAGCACACAACTTCCAGCATGCAGCTCTTGGCATTCATTTGAATTTTGACGTCTTGAATTCAAATTATGTTTTTCGTAATCATAATAGCGATTGGAGCACTTTGCAGAAACGAGAGAACTAACGAGTTGGGTCTTATCGTTATTCATGGTTATGAAAAACCTAATTTGAATTCAAGAAGTCAAAATTAAAATGAACACCAGAAGTTGGATGCTAAATGTTGTGCGCTGGATTTTTTTCCCCCTACAGTTCTTTTTTCAGGGAGTGAAAATACTCCATTGATTTCTTTTCTTTGGAGGAGATAAGTGCATTTTGGAGGAAGAAAATATACGAAAACAGGAAAGACCTTATTGGCGATCAATTCCAATGGAGAAAAATCGACTTTCCTAGAATGAGATGGAAGATGGTAAGGAAAAGAAAATCTGTGTGTGTATGTGTGTGTGTGTACAGCTATTCTACTTCTTTAACTTTGAGCTTTTTTGACATCTTAAATTTAAAAAAACTTTTAAAACATTTAAATGTAATATTTTCAAAATTCCACCCTTCCCCCCCCCTTCACAAGAAATATGCTTTTTGAGTTAACAAGTGTCTGGTTGTACCCTATCATTTATTAAGTTCTAAAAATAGATAGAGTGAGCATTGCATTAAATTCAGAAAGTAGAAAGTATTTGCTGCGTGTATGGCGTGAGAGGGTAAGAAAATTTTTTATTCTGGTGAGATGAGATTTCTTGGAATTTTTATCCGAACCGGTAATAATCTCTGCTAAATTGTCGATGTTTTTACCATCGATCTTTAGGGTCTTTTTTTTTTTAACCTCGATGTTTTTGCGTTTGATATCATTTCTATTTTCATGTTATATATTTGAACAAAATATAACCATCAAAAATGTGAATATGCTTACAGCTCACAATTATGATGAAAGCTTTGTTTATAATTAGTTATAACAAGATCCATTGCATCGGAAAGAGTTGAAGCTGAATCAGAAAATATTTATCCCTTTTAATTACTAAATTGGGGCAGTTAATGATTAATTATCATAATTGTTATTAGATTTTCTTTGGCAGTTCAAACACCTTTTAAAAATGAATTTAATTCCAGCATTAAAACATTTCTTTGAGTTTAGTATGCATGAATATACATTAAAACGTAAGAACATCAATGTTTTAAAACGTTGATCATTTTGGGTCGATGTATCGACATCATCGATGTTTGAAATTTACCATCTATGTTTTGAAACATCTATGTTTTGTCATCAATTTCACGCCACTACCCAGTACTTATCTGTAGTCAAAACTAAGTAAAATCCTTTTTTTTACCAGTGCAAAGGACACCTCAATAAAAATTCAATATGCAGGAATATACATTAAAACGTTCGATGTTACAGAACATCACCGTTTCAAAACATTGGTGTTTTTGGATCGATGTATCGACACCATCGATGTTTTAAATTTAACATGGATGTTTTGAAACATCTATACTTTTTCATCACTATCACACCACTACGCTGAACTTATCAGTTGTCATAACTAAGTATAGTCATTTACTTATTTACTTTCCAGTGCCCTAGTGTCTCACCACGACTGCATGCTCATGGTAACAGAAGAAAAATGTGGCAGCGAAACTAGAGAAGTAGTTAATTCAATGCTGGAAAAATACTTTCAAAACGATTTGAGAATATGTTCTGGGCTAACCGTTCGTAATTGTTCGAACATTGGTGATCACTTTTCTCATGTTGATTATGGTACTACTAGAGAACGCGAAGGCAATGAAGATGTCTTCAAAAAGACAACAGTTGGTTATCCTTCGAAAAGACGTGGCTCAACAGAATGGGACGATTGGAGTAGAACAACTGTCGCTGATGACTGGAAATCACGTACCAGGTTCTTTCATACTTCAATAAAAGGCAGTGCTAATTACGTTTCATCAAATGTCCTCATTGAAGTGTTATTTTGCTTCGCGTCTTTACTTTTGAAGTACAACTTCTGCAAACTTATGTAAAAAAAAAGCGTTTTTAAGATTTTTGTATTTTTGTAATAAAGTTGTTATGTTCAATTGTCTTTTTTATGCTAGAGCTTACTTTGTTCTTTTGCTGTGTTTTTACATGGTATCCTGTTCGGTGCATGTCCGTTCATTCAATTTAACTTTTGAACTGGAACAGAGAACCTCTTAAAATAAGTTTTAATGTAGTACAACTATTTGTAATACCATTTTTGGCTATAAACAAACTAGAACAGCATAAAAATTGAATGCTAACTATTTCATGAATGTTTTTGTAATAACATAGAAAATTCTTGGATTCCGAATAGAAATGTAATTAAAATACTTTTACTTTCCTGATGATTTAAGTCCCAAATAGTATAAGGATTTATTTGTAACTAATACGAAATTAAAACAGGCAAAACTTCAAAAGAAAAATCTATTTCTGAAAGTTTTCAAACTTTTCCAAAGAAAAAGGAATACATATTTGCTTTTTTGTAGTGAATCGCTTAATACTTGAGCAAAACTTTTTTTTTAATAATGAATTATTTAGAAATTTTTGAACAAGATATCATTTTGAGAGAGATTTGTGAAGTTGAATACTTTAATAAAAAGTGTTGTAATTTCATTATATGCAAAAGGTAAAAAATAATATATTTTATAGAATTCGTTCCTACCGAAATTGTATAATGTAACAAGATGCCTTAAAAATACAACACTCTATGAGTTTTTTGATGCAAGAACAAAAGCCGCCAGCTTCCAGTTCGTGGTTTGTTAAGTGTGCAGCGCAAATAATTAACATTTCACGTTATTAAAATTTTTTGTTTATTCTTTTTATTGTTTTTGTTTTAATTATTTTTTATTAGAAGTGGAAAGTGGAGAGGCAGCGCAATGGAACACTATTTCATCATATTAGAAACAGATTAGTTAATCTGAAATTCAAGTCTTCGCCACCTTGAATTCAATTTTAAATTTTACTCAAGAATATTCATGACGAAAAAGAAACATACAATTAACATATGAATCAAATCTACAACTGTTTTCATCACTGAATGTTTCATTTTCTTCTTACAATACTTTTCTTACAAAACTATTTGTAAGAAAAATTTAACATTGAACTGAAGGTCGCGAAACTCGAATTTCGGACGCAACTCCTTTTTCTCTGCTATGAAGGATTTGGACTTATACAATCGCTTGAGAAAGAGTTCTTCATCGAAACATATACTATTTTATTTACACTTATTCTTTAATAACGCATTCTTTGAAAACTAACTAAGCAATGACCCAATAGCAGAACATTACTGGTTAGTTCTCTTTGTAAATCGAAACGTTTTGAAATAATAAATTGTTTAAATTTATGGTTTCTTTTCTCTCTCCCTCTATCTCTTTTTCTTTTTTATGCGTGTGTGTAGTGTATTTGACAAAAACTAATACTTTCATAAATTCAACGATTTTCAGAATTTTTTTTCCGAAAATAAATCTTGTGAATCTAACTGATTAATTTATTTATCTCCATGAAATATTTTGAAAACGAGCTCATTTTACATTAATTATTATAAATCTGCTTTGAATCAAATATTGAAATTTGAGGAGACATTTGACACTTTGTCAAACTTCAAAATATTTTTTAATTAATTCGCAATTCATTTTTTTTTTAATCCTTACTTGCAGTCAAGTTCCAAAATATACAGATTTTTCTTGCTGACAAAAAAAAAAAACTTACGTAGGGGAAAAGAGGGCACATGTGAACATTTTTTTTTTCTTAATTTCTGAGAAATTATCAATTTTTCGGGGAAAACGTGTCTCTATGATTGAATAGTCTTTTCTTAGTACCCTTAATTTTTTCAGATTTTTCAAAAAAATATTTCTTAACGTTGTAGAAATTTCAAAAATGTCTTCAATTGTTTGCATGTGCCCCTATAGAGATGTACATGTAAACAAGCCTGAGGCATGTGTGGAAAATCTTCATAAAATCCTAAAGTATACCTGTGCGCAAGAGGGCGCTTTTCGATATGCAAATTTCCCACCTGTAGGTTCAATTTAGTTAGATGTCTTTCTGTTCATGTATCGTGAATTCGTGGCATTCGATAGCTCGATTTTTGTTGATGTTGGTCGTCTCGTGGCAGTTCGCATTGCAAGGGTAATTTGGAAGCCCGTTCGTATGTAGAATCCAAATGAAGTTAATTTATGTTTTTAGATAGTTGCCTTAGCATTTTCTTTATGGTGCATCGGCCGCAAGGTACTGCACAACCATTTGATAGTTAGAATTCGTCGAATAGTGATGTGCTTCTTATGTTACATTGACATCGTTGTTGTTTCGTACCATTGGACATAGTAACTGAAGAAATTTGGGTGAGTTATTTGTTTTCAATTTGTATGTCAGTTAGTATGGATGCTGAAAAGATAAAAAATAAGTGTAAAGCGCTTAAATGCAGTGTCACTAAGTTCGTTAAAAGTTTAGACGTCACTTTAGTAAATGAAACTAATGTTCGTAATTTAGAAGTATTATACAATCAATTAATTGACAAAATTGACTGACTTAAAGTGACTGATAATGAGCTTCTTAATGTTATCGAAGCAAAAGGTATCGAAAAAGAAGTTGAACAGAGTGAAGATTTCATGGAAAATTTAATTTTCTTTAAATGTCAAATTACTCAAAGAATAGCAGCTCTAACTCCGGCTGTACCTCCTACTATTAACCCGCTAATTTATCCAATTCAACTTTGGAAACTAGTGGTCTAGTACATCAAGAAACTAGATCGTCGATTAAATTGCCAAAACTAACAGTTAATAAATTCTACGGTGACCACAGATATTGGCTAGAATTCATTAGTCAGTTTGAAAATGCAATAGATAAAAATAGTGGCCTATTTAAAATTGAGAAGCTTTTTTACCTTAGGAATTCAGTAGAAGGTGCTGCAGCTAAAGCAATTTCCGGATTCGCATTGACAGAAAGTTATTATGATGCAGCCTTGGAACTTTTAGAATCTAGATTCGGACAAAAGAATTTGCTCATTAATGCGCATTTAGGATAGCTTTTGAATATGACTCCCATGAAAAATAGAAGTGATACGAACAGTTTGAGAAAATTATACGATAAAGCTGAAACTGAAATCAGGAATTTAGAAAGCTTGGGAAAAAATTCAGAATCGTACGGTAATCTCTTAACACCGATAATTTTGAAAGTATTGTCCTCTGAATTAACTCTTGAATTTAGTAGAAAGAATAAAAGTGATAATTGGGATTTGAAAGCTCTTCTCGAGTACTTAGGTGAAGAAATACAAAGTCGCGAAAGAACTCAATCTTTTCATTCTCGCATAAAAGAAAAACAAAATTCGGCCCATCCGCTCCAAGAACGCAATCGAGGCGCTTCCGGGTCAAAATCTTTTACCAGAGATACTTTTCGAAAACAGACAAGTTACAATTCTTCAGCGGCTGAACTCTTAGTCAATCATACAGTTGCTAGTTCAAAATGTATGTTTTGTGGCTCGAACTTGCATGTTTCAGTTTCGTGTGATTCGGTAAGCATAGAAATGAAACGGGATTTTTTGAAAAGAAATAGACTTTGCCTTTTTTGCTTTTCGAATAGACACTCAATTTCTTCTTGTCCAAAGCTTAAGAAAGAAAAAGGGTGTTCGTTTTGTAGCTTAAAATCGCACCAGAAAACACTTTGTTATCGGTTTTATCAGAATTCGGATAAAACAACTTTCACCCCGCCCCAAGAAAAATCTGATGATAATGTTACTAACGTTTCTTCTTGCCAAACTGAAAACAAATCGCAAAGGGTTTTATTGCAAACCGCATCGGTCGTTGCTCGTTATAATAATCAATATAGAAATTGTCGTTTGTTAGCCGACACAGCGGCTCAAAGAAGTTTGTAGATAAGAAATTTTCAAGACTGTTGAAACTTCCCATCATTCGAAAAGAAAATCTTAGTTTATTCCTTCGGAGATAAGTCTCCTATTGAAAAAACGTTTAATGTAGTTAAAAATAAGATTGGAAAATAAAGAAGATCCGAATTCGTATTTGGAAATCGAGGCGTTAGAAATAGAAAAAATATTTGCGGCACATATTCAGCCGCCTGCAGTAGATATTTTCATTTATAGCAAGCATTTGAAAGGTTTGAAATTAGCTGATACTTCGAATAAGGACGCTAGTGTTTCAGTTTTAATCGGTGCTGATAACTATTATGACGTCATGACAGGTACAATTAAACGTATTAATCGAAAACTTGTATCTGCTAAGTCGCTCTATGGGTGGTGTTTAATTGGAATATCAGGCTTTCCAAATAAAAATTCAGGTGATTCTTTCGCCATGAAAGTAATGGTTGAGGAAAACATTTCGAAACAATTAGAAACATTTTGGCAACTAGAAAATCTTGGAATCGAACCAGCAAATGATGATGTAAGTTGTAATGATAACAAAATTTTACGAGAATTCGAAGATAGTATTCGCTTTCAAGATGGTAGATATGTAGTTAAACTCCCTTGGAAGGATAATTTTAAAGAATCGCTTGAAAACAATTACAAAGGGGCATATGAACGATTTTCAAAGTTGTGCTTCAGGTTTTAAAATGATCGTTCTTTATATGCTGAGTATAAGAAGGTTGTAAATAATTACATAGAGCAAAACATAGTAGAGCGTGTTCCTGAATCAAGTGTAGCAGATAGCCCAGAATTTTATTTGCCCCATAGGGCAGTAATTCGAGATGATAGGGTGTCTAGCAAGCTCAGAGTTGTTTTCGATGCATCTTCGCATAAAAAGGGCAAGTTTTCATTAAATGATAGTTTGCATATTGGACCTAATTTGTATCCTAATTTGTTTGAACTTTTGTTATCATTTCGAAAGCATCCAATTGCATTCACAGTTGATATTAAACAGGCATTTTTGAATGTAGCAATTGACGAGTCAGATAAAAATGTAACAAAGTTCTTTTGGACTGAAAATCCATATTCATTTTCAGACTCTTTAGATGTTCTAAAGTTCAATCGTGTTCTCTACGGAATAAATAGTTCCCCCTTTCTCTTATTTGCTACTACCAAACACCATTTAAATAAGTATTCTTCTATTTTTCCACAAACTCACGAACTGTTAAACAAATTTTGTTACGTTGATGACATCATAGGAGGTCAAAATACTGTTGCGTCGGCATACGCAACCAGTTTAGAATGCGTCCAGATTTTTAGAGAAGCAAATATGCCCTTGCACAAGTGGGCTACTAATTCGGCTGAATTGCGAGAACTGTGGGAGAAGAACGGGTTTTCTACTGAAACTTCATCGAACCCAATTGGTCAAAACATGATAAACTATAAAGTATTAGGCATTTCCTGGGACGCTGACAGGGATTTGTTTTATTTTGACGTAGAAAATCTGATATCCCTTGTATCGAATGGAACTGATACAAAAAGATTCCTGTTGCAAGTTGCTGGTCGAATTTTTGATCCTATAGGATTTGTAGCTCCTTTCGTAATTCGTTTGAAGATTCTCATTCATCGTGTCTGGGAAATGGGTCTTCTTTGGGACCAGGAAATGCCCCAAGTTTTCAAAAAACCTTTCAGACAATAGTGTCTTAAACTGAAGGACTTAAGTTTAGTTGAAATCCCTCGCTTTTATCATTTCACGAACTCTTACACAGTTGATGTGCAACAGCACTCCTTTTCGGATGCATCTAAAAGGGCCTACGGAACTGTAATATATTTTCGAGTCATTAAGACTGGCGGGACTATAACAACTAGTTTTATCACTTCCAAGATCAGGGTTGCCCCGTTAAAGACTCTTTCTTTGCCGAGGTTGGAATTGATGGGAGCACTGCTTTCTGCTAGGTTGTGTGCTAAAGTCTCTAAAGCTTTAAAATTTGAGGTCCTGCTTTTTTCATACGGATTCCTCTATTGTTTACCATTGGATTAGAGGGGAACCGTTCCTGTTATAACCGTTCGTCAAAAATAGGATAGAGGATATTCAAAGACTGACTGAACCACCGAAATGGAATTTTTGTCCTGGGAGGGACAATCCAAGCAATATTGTAGCAGAGGAATATCTGTACGGGAATTGAAAGATAGTCAACTTTGGTGGCACGGACCACCCTAGCTTAGCCAAACAGGCAGTTTTGGCCAAAAATAGAGGCCCAAAACGTCAGCAATCATGACCTAAAACTAAAGAGTAAATTTAGAGAAGTTTCGCAAAATGAAGTAATCCTCGAAAATCACGAAAAGCTCATTAACATTGATAAATTTAGCAGTTATCTCAAACTATTGCGAGTAACTGCCTTCGTATTTCGATTTATACACAACGCAAGAAACACGTCGAAAAAGAAAGGTGCTCTCGAAACAAATGAGCTTAAATTGTCTGAAGAATACTGGATTAAAGAAACCCAGAAAGAAGCTTATTGGTTAGAAATAATCGATTTAGAAAGATCTCAAAAAGTTAACGATAGTTCAAAAATTCGTGCCCTAGTACCTTTCTTAGATCCCAGGAAAGTTTTGTGAATAAAAGGGAGATTAGATGAATCAGAATTTTCTCTAGACGAGAAACAACCCATCCTTTCACCAAAAAACTCGAAATTTTCGGAATTATTAATCTTACATGAGCATACTAAGAACTTTCATATCGGAGTAACAGCTACTCTAGTAATGCTTGGAAGAAAGTTTTGGATAGCGAAGGGGAGACAACTCGTGAAGAAAGTACTTAGAAAATGCTTCATTTGTTGAAAATACAAATCCAAACCAGCAAACGAAATAACAGCGCAATTTCCGAAAGACAGAATTGTAGAAAATCCCCCTTTCGAAATTTGTGGCCTTGATTTTGCAGGAGCTGTACTTTACAAATGTGATAAGGAAGTTAAAAAGGCCTATTTTGCAATTTTCACCTGTGCTGTAACTAGAGGAATTCACTTAGAATTAGTGTCCTCCATGTCTACAAAGCATTTCTTACTAGCCTTTAGAAGATTCATTTACAGGCGAGGTAGTTGCAGCGTTGTTTATTCGGATAACGCAAAATCATTCAAAGCCGCAAATAAAGATCTAATATTCTACAAGATTCGGAATTTAAAGATTTTATATCTTCACGTGGCATTAATTGGAAGTTTATCGTAGAAAGGGCGCCCTGGTGGGGCGGATTTTACGAACGTCTCGTAAAATAAGTGAAAGATCCACTCAGAAAAGTTCTCGGAAAAGCTCTTCTCACGTTTGAAGAACTTTCAACTGTTTTGACTGAAATCGAATACGTCGTTAATTCGAGACCTTTAATATACGTTACTGATAATTTTTCTGAGCCCAAGCCATTAACTCCTCTTGACTTTTTGCAATATGGAAGGAAAAATCACGATTATCCATTTAATTTTGTTGAGCTAGTTAATAAAGTGTCAACTAGAGAGTCTTTAATAAAAAGAAAGCAATATCAAACTACACTTTTGAAGCATTTTTGGATTAAATGGAAAGAACAATATCTACTTAATTTGAAAACAGTTCACCATTTCAAATCGAATAACATTCACAAAGAAGTAAAGATGAATGATGTAGTGCTCGTCGAAGGAACTTCAAAATCTAAACTACTATGGGACTTGGGAATCGTTCAAGAAACTTTTAAAGGTACATATGGACATATCAGAGCTTGTGTCGTCAAAACCAAAAAGGGACTTTTCAGAAAACCAGTGCAGTTGATATATCCCCTTGAACTTTGTGAATGAACTGGTTTCACGTATCCTTTTTATGATTAATCAGTCGAAAAGTTTATTTAAAATAATTTGATTTTAAAAACTCTTTTTTTTTCCTTCAAAATTTTGAAGTATTTGTAATGTTGGACTTTAATTTAAATTCTTAAAATTATTTGCTTAAATATTTCATTAATTTTGAAAAAAAAAAAAAACTCTTGTTTATAGTAAAATTAATTTTGTTAACTTAAGTTTAAAATTGTAAAATGGTTTGAATATAAAATTCAAAAATAGGAATTATATTTTATATAAGTTCATAACCATATAGTTTATGGTATTTTAATCTTTATATTTAGCGAACAATATTTATTGCATTTGTTATGTTTACTGAGGAGAAGAATTTCCTTATGTATTTGCCTTTGTTATAGTTCTTTTTATAGGTTCTATTGGTAAACTCTTAGAGTTCATGCTGGGGAGCTGTGGAAAATCTCCATAAAATCCTGAAGTATACCTGTGCGCAAGAGGGCGTTTTTCGATATGCAAATTTCCCACCTGTCGGTTCAATTTAGTTAGATGTCTTTCTGTTCATGTATCGTGAATTCGTGGCAGTTCGCATTGCAAGGGCAATTTGGAAGCCCTTTCGTATGTAGAATCCAAATAAAGTTAATTTATGTTTTTAGATAGTTGCCTTAAGATAATTAAGACATTTTCTTTAGCATGTATGAACATGATTGAAAAATGCAGGACAAGCATATATTAAGACATATTTCAACGAAAAACCTTTAACATAAAACATATGAGTATATACCAAATACTTTGAAGGGTATGTAACCAATGCTATATCAGTTCAAACAGTACAGTAACTCAATTAAAAAATATTTTTTCGAACTGTGTAACCTTGCTCAATGTCAAACTTTTAAAGTTACGTAGCATGTTGTAATTACTGGATCGACAAGATGAAAATTTATAAGACTAAAAATTTACAAAGAATATATTATTAAGTAAAGTTTATTCTTGATATATAGTGCGTTTAAGTTTCATACATATATGATGATGAATTTTAAAATTATTTTAAACTTAAGTTTTTACTTAAAGGAAAATATTTTGTCTTTCTTTTTCTTGTAAATATTATGTGACACTTAATTGTTGGCTAGCTATTCAGTAACAAAAGAATTTAAAAATTAAAAAATAATAATAATAATAAGTAAATAATTAATAATGATGTATAATAAGATTTAAAATTAAAATTTGACTACAGATTGTAGCAAAATAGTAATTATAAATCTTTACACCCTTTTTAACACTTATAATAACCCTACACTAATATTCATATTACGGAAAGGATTTGGGAACTGTTCGCATGGTGCCCCGTGAAATACCATAGAACTAATTTTCAAAAATAAAGAATTCTTTATTTCGTTAAAAAATTTAAACATTGTCATAAATTTACTTGAATGTACGTATGATGGTTTGCAATAATTAAGTGTAGCTATTTAATTAGTTTAAAAGGTGTTTTTACGTGAAGAAGACAGTGATAAAATTACATCAACATCTGCCAAAACAAAGAAGTTGTCACCACAGGAATTGGCTCATTGCTCTAAAAGTTTGGTCAAGTAGGGCTGGTACTGCCATTACTTGAGATTTTTTTAAAGATTTTTTGCTTGACGTTATCCTATTAAAACATGCCATGTTCTCATGTGCCCCTTTTCCCCTATTTCTCTAAGCCAGTCGAGTAATTTCATACACTTTTCTTTTCCAGTAAAGGGCAGTCCATATATAAGTGATGTCACACTTTTTTCAGTACTTTTAACACCCATCCATTTTTTCACAAAGTGCCATGTTTCATTTTACCCCCACCCTCCCATTTTCATATCTCATGCTATTTTTCAAAAACATATTGTTATAAAAATATGTGTGATGTCACGCTTCAGGATGTGATGTCACGTCCCTCTCCCGTGTTAAAAACTGTCAAAATTTCAAGAAATCCCTCCCCTCTCTCCCCTTGAACCGTGACATCATTTAAGGGCGATCTGCAACACTATTATTGATTCTGCTGTTCTGTGCTTTTGAAATAATTGCAACGTTTACAAATAAACGCATACAAGCTCTATTGTAAAATATAAATATTTGCCTCTTTAAAAAAAAATACAGTTAATAACCCCGATTATACGTCCCCCGTGTATCTACATTTTTTTCATCAGATCCCAGTTTTTCCGGAAACAAAAAATGCTAATTTAACCCGCATTGTAAGTTTGTTATTTGTGAACTTCCCGCATTTTACATTTTTCCTGAAATGTAAAAAGAAAATAAATATTCTAAAACAAACAATATGTTTCATTTATGCGTTTTCTTTACTAATAATAAAGCTGAAAGTCTCTCTGTCAGGATGTCTGGATTTCTGTGACGCGCATTGCGCCAAGACCGTTAGGGCGATTTTCATGAAATTTGGTACATAATTAGTCTGTAGCATGGGGTCGTGCACCCCGAAGAAATTTTTCAAAAATTAGATTTTGTTCTTTTTTTATTCCAATTTAAGAAAATTTTACCAAGCAACTTATCACAACGTGGACGATTAAATTACGAAATTATCATAACGTGGAACCGTAACATGGATAAGCAAATGAATATAGCAAATTCTCGAGAAATTCATCATCCATTATTTGTAAATATCCAGGCGAGCCAAAGGACCTTTTAATTTTCTACTACGGGCAAAACTGTGCGGATACCACTACTTAAAAATAAAATCCGCGTTATTGAAAGTTAATGTACGAAAACAGAAATGCTACTGAACTTTTTGCCGGCCAATGAAGATGAACTATAAAAAACATAGAAGCACAGCACGTCACTTCCTTCAATATTGCATTGAAGATCTTCCCAATAGTGAAAGACTATTTTATTTCTCAGAAAGACCAGGAAAAAAACTTGCAAAATATTTCAATCCTTGAAGAGACTGAATTTACTTTGAACTCAATAATTAAAAGCAATCTTACATAACTAAAAATTGAGCGTATGTACCTATCTATGTATCTATGTCCGAATTACTTCTCCCGAATGCCAGTAAACTGAACATCGAACCAGATATCGATGGATTCGTAATTTTCCCCGTCTTTATGTTTGGCTGTTTAACATAATTCATAAAATGTTTTCTTTTTGGTTATTTTTCCGGAATCTGCCGCAAAAATTAACTGATTTTTTTTTTTTCAAGCGTGATTTTTGAACACTCGTCACTTGACATATAGTACAGTAAAAATAGGGGTCGGACCCAAACATCCAAAAAAAAAAAAAAAAAACTAAACCTAGTTCAAATTGTTTATTACCCTCCCAATAAGAACAGGTAAAAAGCCCCAGCCCATTATGCGTCGGGTATTAGAATGGGGGGGGGGGGGCATGTAAAAACTGCTGTTTTGGGCATTTTCCCAGAATTTTTAGAGTAAATTTAAAGTGAGAATATTATGTTATACTAAATTTAAAAGCATGAAATTAATGGTGTTTGACCCCCAAGAGGGATGACATAACCCACCAATGCTATAGAACCCCCCCCCTATCCCCGTAAAACGAAGCAGTACCCCCGAACCCCCCTCCATACATTTCATAGGGAAATATTTTTTTACGCTTAGAAAATTGATAGAAATCAAGTGTGTCCATCCTCCAAGAGCGATGGTGCACCTCCTCTCAAAGCTACAGCACCCCCCTTCCCCTCTGCCAAATGAAATAAATCCTCAACCTCCCCCCCCCCCCTCACCTTTTATTTCAAGTAGGAGTATTATTTTATGCAAATCTAAAATGCCTTAAATAAGGACTGTCACCCCATAAGAACAGTAGCTCACGTCCCAAAACGAAATTATATACTAAAATATTATCCTCCCCCCCTCCCCTCTGATGGTGCACATTTGATTAAATGGCCAGAAAAATAACGCTGAACTGTTTTTTGCTTTCAAATGATTTCTCCTAAGCTTGTAACAAAAAGTCTTCGTTATCAAGATGTTTTTTGGAATCTAGATCCTCAGCAAAATCGTTATTGTTGCAGCTATGTCTAACACAGTTTGTGCATATAATTGAGCACTTCAATCTAAAGCCCTGATCGAGGGCTTTACTTCAATCCACTTTCAGACTTTTCAAACATTCACTATATCTAATGAACCCCTCAGAAAAAGCACAAGATTTGAGACGCAGAAAGTCTTCTACAGCAGAAGGCTTGGCTGTTGTAATAGGACGCAAATTATATTTCTGTGGTGCTTTCTTTGCACCCATCAAAAATGACACTAGCTTTCCCACACTTACAAGTGACCTATACACTGCATTGCTGGCATATTTCCTTGAAGCTTACATATCATTACCAAAAATATGATCAAACAGGTATCTTCCTGTTGATCCTTCCTTGTATCCTTCTATTACATATGAGGCAGTGAGAAGCAAAAGGATGTAAGTGGCAAAATTAAAAATTTGGAGATAACCAGTACAAATGGTAGTTGAACCTCTCCTCTATCTTGTGGCGAGAAATGGTACTAGTAGACCTGGTAGTTGCTTCTATACAGCATGATTTAGAAAAGAAAACCAATGAAAGCATACCTAGGATCTTATCTTTAAACGCGTTTTATTCAAAACTTGAAAATGTCCACTTACATCCCTTAGCTTCTCACTGCCTCATATATGACACCATCTGTTCGTTCTGTGATGTTAGATGAACCTTTTGCTTCAGATAATAGTACTTTAACGATACAGGATTTCTTTCCTTCTGAAACCAGATTCATCGAATACTGATGGAGGATCAGCGCATAACTCGTACCAGAAGTTTTTAGCAATTTGTTATTCCATCTTGTTATCCCATATTTGTTCATACCATTCGGTGTAAAAGATGGTTTGGGTTTACACATCTTTACAGATAGTAACTACTCTCGTAACAGAAGCTAAAGACATAACTGCTTACCTCCTTTACAAAGAAATGCTACAAAATGGTTTGCCTTCAATATCCTTTGATGTTACTACCCGAACGTTAAAGGTCTCATCGCAACTCATCTTATCATCAGCGAGCAATACCATTACCAACATGAGAGGGAAGAAACTTCTGGGGGCTTTAGAAACGGATTGTGATTTCCAAACTGGGAGACAAAAAGGTGAAAATATTTAGCATTCTGTTGTTGTATTGCTCATTGCTCTCATCAAGACTTGTTCTATCGTTGAATCACTACAGGTTCTAGACCACCTGAATTTGTCACTGCGTTAGGTCGTTGCTAATGTTTTAGCTGATGTTTGATGTGATCAATTTTTTTTTATCGCATAATGTACTCAAAAGTTTCAGATAGTGTTGCAAGTATATGTCCGCATATTTAGCATAATTCACATAACCAGCTGCGTAAAAGAGAGGTAGCTTGGTGATTGCAAATGAGAACCCCCCCCCCCGACTTAGAGGGTGCAGAATTGCAGCATTGCCCGTCTTACTATTGGCAATTCCGGTTTGTCTCATCCTTACGGTGATGGCAAAAGAATGTAGAAAAGTTGAAGTAAGTTAATCAAGAAGAAGTAGGGAAACTTTGGTCAATTTAGACTTTTTTCATGCTGCACAGGAATTTTGTTTTCCAGCGCTCTAAACAGTTAATAACTCCAGTCACAAATAATTTTGTTACTGAGCTCTCTTAGATCTTTTAGAATTATCATTCTGACATTACCAGATCATTGTGAGGCATTTTGTACTTCGGAAAAGTTTAAGTTAGGGAAATTTTTTCGTGAACTTCACTGCAATAGTTGATTTTAGAATGTAAATTCAGGGTCCCCCCCCCCTCAAAGCGATGGCGCTTCCCTTAAGTGTGACGGAATACCCATCCACAATAAAAGTCCTCAAAAAAGAAAGAAATACCCCTTGAAGAAACTGCCTTAAAAATTCCCATGACGCAAAGCTGCTCCATGGACCCCCCTCCATTCCCCCTCCCCCCCGCCTGTGTGCCCCTGTTGATTAGAATTTTTTTCTGTGAGAGTTTATTGTTTTACTATTATAGAGTGGTTTCTGCGAGGTTTGAGAATTTTTTTAAGTAATAGAAATTATTTTGATTTAAATAGAGGACTAATTCGTCCCCCCCCCCTTCCCCCCAAAACCCGACGCGCAAAGTGCTGGGACTTTTAACCCCTTCTTTCTGGAAGGGTAAGAAGTAATTTGCAACAGGTTTTACCTTTTTTTTCTTTTTTTTTTTTTTTTTTGGATGTTTGGGTTTGGCCATTTTTTGGCCTAATTTTACTGTACTAATAACTTTTATTTTCGAGGTAGACCGTGCAAAGCCGGGCGACGCAGCTAGTCCACTATTATCGACTGTTTTTAATTTAAATGCACGATTCCCTATTAAATATATTACAGTGATCTAAAATGGTACCTATATTAATGTTGTTTTCGTAAAATGCAGGTATTATACCTTTTGAAACAGTTATCTTTAATACCTTTAGTTTTTGTATTTGATTTTCGCTTCCTATGTATTTTCCGTATTTTATGTTCTTTGAATTCAGTCCTTTGAGAAACGTAAAATCAGGGTTTCACTGGTTTTTGTTAATGAATGCGTTTACCACAGTTCAAAATCTTTCAACATAAGAGGTGATAAGTAAATTTTTGAGATAGAAAATAAAATAAAAGATATAAAAAACAAAATATTTAATAAAACATTGTATATTTACAACATAGAAAAAGTTGCTACAAAGTAAATTAATAATACAGTAACGATTGACGATACTAAATTTACACCACTGTTAGTACACTGATCAAATCTCTTGCCACATAATGCTTCCAAACCAGCCCCATTGATGTGTATCACTTCATCATGAATTAACTGAGAAGCTTTGGCACCGCAGTTGTTTTCTACCACTTCAATGGCGCAATTTCGAAGATTCTTGTATTCGCTACAAAAATAAATAAATAAATAAAAAAATGTCACTGCATTACTCTTTGAAATTTAAGTTGCGATCTCAGAAACGAATGTTCTGAGACCGCAATCGAAAAAAAAACGAGCTGATGTGTGCATCACATGACTTCATTTTACTCTAATTTAATGTCATTTCCCCATTATTGGCATTTTTAATGTGATTCAATAGTTTACTCTCTAAATATCACCAACAGTAGGCAAATTAAAACCAGATTTATAAAAAAAAAAAATCAAAAAATCGCCAAATTTGTCGCCAAGTTGGCGACCAAAGTACTGGCGATATATCGCCAAGTGTCAGCCAAATTATAACACCACTTGAGTTTACATCGAAATTAACAATGATTTCCCCCAAAAAAGGGGAAAAAGACCCCTTTAGAAACACCCGAATGCTACCAGAAAGGGAAGTGCGCAACTAGACCCCACTAGGAGTCTACGTACCGAATTTCAACTTTCTAGGACATACCGTTCTTGAGTTATGCGACATACATACGCACATACAGACGTCACGAAAATACTCGTTGTAATTAACTCGGGAATCGCCGAAATGGATATTTCGGGGTTCTATACGTTCTTAGGCACTTATCCACGTGTGGTCGAGTCGAAAAAAAAAAAAAAAAAAACTCAACATTCATTTGGGGGTGAGTAAAATAGAAATTAAGGTCAATTTTCGAGTGAAAATTTTTTCGCGAATACAATACTTCCTTTTTTGTAAAAGGAAGTAAAAAAGTTTGCCCGAAGAGTTATTTGGACCCGCATCATAAAATAAATTACTGGTCTCACAAAATTCTGAGTATTTTAGTCCCTCTTAATTACTTTACAACTGTGTTGAATCTCTGATGCTAACGCAGAGCTCAATATTTCGTTTCATAGCATTTTATAGTACTATTTAGCAGCTAAAGAGATAAGTAGGGAAATGTGGGGCAAAGTCAAACATTTAAGGTAATTTACTTTCTCAAAATGAACGAATTGAAAAATAATTCTGAAAATTGCGGTACATAAAGAAAGAACATTATATTTCACAATAAAACTTGCATCGATACATTTTTTATTTTTAGCAGTAAGTTTGTACCTCAAAAAAAAGGTGGAAATTTTCACCTTTTTTTTCTATGGAGAAAGTGAAAAATAAAATATTTTTCTAATAAAGTATTTTCTATTTGATCATCAAAGATATTTCTTATCAATTAAATGGGTAAAAAAAAGAGGGAATAAATAAATAAAAGAAAAAAAAGACGAAAAAATAAATTAATAAGTGAATAGGGAATCAATAAGAAAATAATGAATGGATAAATAAGGGAGTTATTAAATGAAGGAATGAAAATGAACTGATCAATAAATGAATACGTAAGTGATTTGATAAAAGACTAATTAAGTAAATGAAACGAAATATTTCACTTTGCCCCATCCACTTTTCCCAACACAGTCATGCCAAATTGTACAAAGCATTTACAATACAAATAAGCTTAATATTAAGCAAATAAATATTGCACTGAATATTAGTAGGTCTCAATGTTTCAAATGTTAATAACAACAACATTGCAACCAATCTTGCTTTTAGATTTGTAACATTAAACAAAGCAACAGGTCATGCAGGTCAGCTTCGTGGACAGCATATGGCCTACGGGTCGTAGGTTGGATTCTGCGTGGAACACTGCTTTGGACTTTGCGAAAATGAACAATTGAGAAAACAGAGGAATTAAAGTTCGTAATTACTATAAGTTTGATTTTTATATGTTATAAAAGCTACTTAAAACATTAAGTTATTCCGATTTCCAAGCGAATTTCAAAAAATAAAGCGGTTATGAATGTAGCATTTCCTCTTTGTATATTTATTTCCTGCATCTGAACCAGTCTTATTTGAAACTGATTTTTGAAATCACAATTATTTCTTTATCTTAAAAAGTTGTGCCTGAATCAAAACGGGTGAAATAACCTCTCATTTTTTAGCTGAAGATTGTGTTTCTTAAAATTTTTAAATTTTAAAAATAAATGTGAAAAATATTTTGGTGGGACTAGAGATGTAAAATTTCCGAAAATTTTGAAGTGGTGGAAAAAATGGAAAAATTGATTTTTTATGAATAAAAAAAGGGTTTCTTAATAGCTATGTGTTTCTTGGAATATATAAAGGGTTAAGCATTAAAAATTATCTGCAATCCACACATTTTCTTTTTCTGCTTAACAGAAATACACATAAAGGTAGGTTCAATTAGAAAGAAAACCTTTTTGTTTTATAAATGAGAGCTTTCTTGGTCAAAGACCAGAAATAGGTCAAGTCGTCGTTCAACCAATAATATGGGGTAAGCTGTGTCTAATCATAACAATTACATTTTCTATTTTAGATTGCCTTTGAAACTTAATAGAATAATTTTAATTTTTGACTTCCAAACATGATTGATATTGTTTGAAAGAAAAACAAGAATGATTTCCCTTCCTTACAATGTATCTTTGCTGTCAGAAAATGAAAGCTATTGAGTTTTGATTTTTTCCAATCCAGTCTAAGTCCAGATCAAATCTAAATCGATATTTCTTTTTCTTTCCAACAGAAACCCCAAACCAAAATTGCTTAATGATCTCTAAAGCTGAACCAAAACTTAAACTGGAGTGTCAGTTTATTCATGCGGCCGTGCTAAGCACAGTAGTAAAAGTAGTCATACTTGCACTTTTGAACAAAACTGCGTTATTATAAGCAAATTTTTTCTCTATTTTGTATTTTACTTAATTAATAAAATGTTTTCGGGTCATTTGATCCGGAACTATTTTTTTTTAATCTGAAGAAGAAAAACAAAAATAACATCTGAGTCAAATATATGGAAGTTCCAAACTTTAAAACGCAATAACCCAACTTGAGCTTAACTGCAGATTCCCCTTTTGTGCTTAGTACGGCAGTATACAGGATGCGGCAAAAAAAAAAAGCTCGAAAGTAAAGTAATTTTATTTTAATGAGTGTCTTTTTGTTTTTATTTCCCACTTTATTAGAAAATAATTTACAATATATCTCCTAGTTTATGCATTGTTTTTCGGTTTTATTAGAATTTTAAGCAATAAACCTGCTATTTTAAAGTTGCTTAACCAAGTAAAACGACAGTTCAATTGCTTGTTGTGCTTCGGAAATAGTATTTGATGCGGTATGCCGCTTCAAGTGGCTTGGAAATGATAGCCGATGTCCAGAATGTGTACAAAAACGAACAGTGAACTTTTCAGTTAATCGTCGGGTCGTCCAAAAGTGAGTTTAAAGAAATCCTTGGGTTTCGACGAAAGAAGTCGTTTGTAAGATGGGAATTTGTGACCGATAAGTGCGACTAAAGGCAAAAACAGCTGAAACAGAAGTTTTCAAGAGTTTCAAAAAGTTCAGGCATTCGTATGACTCCAAAGATGCAAGACGGTAGAAGAGATAATTTTCACTGATTTAGCATTCTACCAGCTCATAACCGCCAGAACAATAGGATTTAGTCTGTAGACACTCCAGGCACCTTAAAAAATTTTAAAACATCGCCAAAATCCGAAGTCAGGATTTGTCTGTGAAGAAATCAGCACAAGCGACAAAAAACTCTTTTTTTTTTTTTTTTTTTTTTTTGTGGATGAGGGCCATAAAATGAATCAAAAAGTGTACCAGACAGAAAGTTTGGAAGCTATTATACCTCTGTGGACCTAAAAGTACTTCAGTATAGCAATGTAGACTGGACATTTCATTTTGACTCCACACCAGTTCATACGGTAAAAAAGATAAGAGTGGTGCCAGGCGCATTGTTTTTAACATGATATCATCTTTAGAGTAGACGCTCTACTCGCTAGACCTCAATCCCATTTATAACATTGTATGGCCTGTTTTAGAGTCAAAGGTCTACCCTAAACTACACATAAGTTTGAACTCTCTAAACCAATTGCATTATAGGGAATAGAATTGATTAAATGACTTGCGGCGCTTGAATGAAAATTTTAGTAAGCAACTGCACCTCTGTATTACTTCAAAAGGCGGCAAGTTTGAAACCAATTAATTTATTTATTGCTAAAAGTCTTCTCATATTATTTTTTGTGTTTTGTAAATTTATTTATTCTTAATAAAGTAACATGGAAAATTGCTTGCCCTGGTTTTTGTGCCGCACTCTATACATCTGGTTCGCCAGAGTCAGCGGAAACATAGTTCTGTGATTAAAGTTATACTTGTTTGTTTTATGTAGAAGAAAAATAAATTCTTCACTAAGGATAGTAATTTTTTTTTTTTTTTTTTTGCAAAAAGTAGTTTTTGATCTGTATGCAAATTATATTATCATAAAACAACTTGCATTATCAAAGTTAGACAGTATTTTAACATACAAGGAGGGGGAGGAGAAATTTCATCAGAATTTAATTGTGAGATATTTTTAATCACTTTTTGCTGATAATGTCAATTAAAACTCTTTGAAAAGTTGAAAAATGTAATTTTTTTCAATTTTTCGGGAGTGGAAATAAACCCTTTCGGAAAATATCGGTTTTTCCTGTTTTTTTTTCCGAAATTTTACAGCTTTTTCCGATTGTTTTCATCTCTGGGTGCGACGCAAAATTATTTTTTTCCACTCTGCATTAAAGGTAACAGAAAAAGATTTGAAATGATAGATGAATCAAATCTTTAGCATACTTTTTTTTAACTTATTGAAGAAAGTAAAACCATGCTGCCAAGGCAGCAAAATTCAGTTGTTGCATATTGCAAAGTTTCTTTACAATACCGTTGTTCCATAAACATCACACAATTTCTTCAAATTTTCTATGGTTACTAACTGTTAATCAAACGTCATCAAAACTTGTGCCGTTAAAATCCGAAACAGTAAGTAACAGATTTGGCTTGGAATGATGTACTAGTAAAGATGACCTTTGAGCAATTTTTTAAGTGGTTTGAATTTAAATCAATAAAATAACAATAAAAGAAAAGATCATTCCAATCAAACATTTAGTAAAACGTTTTTTTTTTTCCTCTAAATATTAGCAATGTAAAAAACTTGGTCAGCTGATTCTCTTAGTTATGTAATTACACTGATTACTTACCAGCATGAAACTTTCCATTGCGTTTCATCATCATCATTTTCATGCTCAGGAATAATACTTCGGTTAAAGCAAGATTGAAAACTTTTGGAAGACTTTTCGAAACAAGCCTGATTTTCTGTTACACCTAAAGTATTAAAAATGTTTAAAATCACAAAAACAATTTAAGCGTTAATAAGTAATTTTAATAATAAATGCAAGTGCTTAAAAATAATAAGGCACGTATTTCTCTTAATATTGTGCACTAAAAATACAAAAAACGAAAATAGATAAATGGGATGGTTTCCTTCAGTCAAAAGTATTATTTTTAGTCATTGAAATGGATAGAATGAGCAAAAAAAAATAACACGGACTCAGAAAATACTTTCATTTTCCCAACAGTTATTTTTATTTAATTTTTTAAAATGTCCGATTCTTCAAACAAGGCGTGGTCTTTATGACGTCACAAATAATGCACTATGGCGCATCTGTTTATCGCGTTTCCACGTTATGATAATCAAGAAGCGAATGAAAGACTGCGCTCTCGCTTGCTATCAACAATATTGTTATCAATACACGTGAGTAAAGATGCGAATTAAATATTTTGCTCTGTGAATGGCAACACGAAATGGCATTTCAGCATTTGTGATGTCATCGCATGAAATATAAACAATAAAAGAACACCGATTTAAGTTTTTTTTTCTTAATATTAAACTTAAACAAATTATTTAAAAAAATAGTTACAGTCTATGTTTTTAAGCCTGTTCTTTCAGAAAAAAAAATACTTTTAAAATTTTGGAAACGACCCCATTATGAAATGATGAGTCGATATTGAAAGGGAGTTAAGTGACAAAAGTAAACTTTTTTACAGGAGAAGAGAAAACACAATAAGGAGTTATGAAAATACTCGCTAAAACTATTATAATCAATAGCTTGTAGCTAGTAAATAGTCTGATTTGAAGAAAAAAGGATTCACTAATAAGATTTTATCAGTTATTTTAATGACTCCCAATCGATTTTCCTTCTTTTAAAACATTTTGTTTTTTGTCATTTAACTCTTTACCAATGCAAACTCTTAAAATATGTCTCTGTTTGTAAAAAGAAAGAGCTTTTTTTAAAAACATTTCAGGGAAAAAAAGCATTAATGTTGAATAGCACTTCCATACGCTTTTGTGCACTTATGGTGTAAAGAAATCTTTCCCTTTAAAATATTTTTTCTAACACCACAGAATAATATTTTACTGATTTTCATTAATACACGCTATGAAGAAAGTTTTTCTAAAAACACACTGAAAAATTATTATATAAGCTTTGTGCTACAAAATGATTGAAGTGAAAAACCAACGTAAATAAAGCACAAATACTGAAGAAAAGTTTTCTTCAGTATTTGTGCGTTATTTACGTTGATTTTTCACTTAAATCACTAAAAACATATGTTTAAGGTTTGAATTGAAAATTTACGTTTCATAATTATTACTTTCCATAAAGTATGTCACGAAATGGAGTTTAATCCGGTACATTTTGTTTTACATTTTGATTACTAGACAATCGTTACAAATTACATTAATAAATTAGATTACAATATGCTTGCACATTATCGAGCAATTAGTGAAATCGGATTTTTTATCCTTCTCGCAGAGATTAGAAGCAAACTTATACTGAATCAACCTCTTCATAAATATTAGAAGCGAACGTTATTCTGAGTTAACCTCCTCATAGATATAAAAAATTATTAAATAAAAATAAAAACAAGACTGCGTAAAAACCAAAAAAAAAAACTAAAAAGAAAAATGTATAAGCCAATAGTTTAGAATTTATTAAGTACTACTGAATAACAACACCGTTGAAATAGTTTTATAACCGTACACAGATAAGACCAATCATAAATTCAAAAGCAGAATGGAAGGATCAACAGTCGAAGCCCATTCCTTTCTGATTCAAGGAACCCCGTAAAATTTGAATGAGCCCCGACTGTTGATCCTTCTATTCTGCTTTTGAATTTATGATTTGTCTTATCTGTGTACGGTTATAAAACTATTTCAACAGTGTAGTTATTCAGTAGTACTTAATACATTCTAAACTACTGGGCTTATACATTTTTCTTTTTAGTTTTTTTTTTGTTTTTTTTTTTTTTTTTGTTTTGGTTTTTACGCAGTCGGGTTTTTTGTTTTTATTTAATATTTTTTTATTTTACACTTTTTTGTTACTTTTCATTGACTTAGTTATTATGATTATAAGACGATACATTTCGCAACCTCGTCATTTCATTGACAGAGTTTGTTTGTATCGTGAGATTTATTAACTAACTTGCGGTGGCCTAAACTACTGATAATTAGTCCCCCTAGGGACCTAACTCGACTTAAAAAAGCTACATGTGCTTGACCTTCGACAAAATTGCGCGAACTTAAGTCAACCACAGCACAGCTATATAAACAGCCTGTATAACTCATGATAACACGAAATCGGAAACGTCCCGTCAATCAAATCATTCTCGCAAAATTAAAAAAAGAAGAGTTATGATTGATATGATTTATACTAAAAAAAGCCTCTCAAGAAAGAACACGACGTAAAACTCAGTCCCTTGAATCAAGGCAAAAACAAATGCAACATGTTAGAGATGAAAATCGAATTAGTAGACTTTCTTTCTTTTGGTGCTTTTTGCACAGGTTTATTTTGATGAGGACTAGAATCTGAGCCTTCGTTACGCATGATATATATTTTTTATTACAGTACAGAATACATATAAAGAACACATGAAAGAATTTACATCAGAAAGAGGGGAAAGTACATCCAGAGCGAGGGTGTCTAGACCCACCGCCCCTGTGGGAGAAGCAATCGCTTAGACCACTCGGCCACTGAGATCCCAATTAGTAGACTTAGTAAACAAAAAATTCAGGCAGTGAAAACTATTTGCATTTGTCGCACGCAGGTAGCGTGCGACACAGTGTGCGACACCCAGCGTGAGCCGATCCCAAACTGACAAAATGGCAACTGGTTTTTGAAATGGTACTTCTGATTACTGTCATGTGTTTAGTGACACTCCTAAGGTTAAGACAAATCGATTGACGGAAGAATTACGAAAATTGACCAAGGCGTTTAGCCTGTAGAACGCCACATAGGAACAGACATACATACATACATAGACTGATAAACACACTAACCCTCCTTTGCGTCGCGCACGCGCAGTCGGGTAATTGGAAGCGAACGTCATACTGAATTAACCTCTTCATAGATATTAGAAGCGAACGTCATGCTGAATTAATCTTCTCATAGATGTAAAAAGCAAACGTTAGACAGAGTTAACTTCCTAAATGATATTAGAAGTAAACGTTAGAGTGAAATGACCACCTCATAGATATTAAAAGCAAACATTATACTGAATTAACCTCCTCATAGACATTAGAAGCAAACATTATACTGAATTAACCTCCTCATAGGTATTATAAACAAACGTTATAAAAAAATTCCTTCATGTACCCTTATTTGCATCTGTCTTCTCCTGCTTTAAAGTTGTAAAAGCTTATAACTGAAAGCAAATTATATATTAATCAATATGCATAGTTGAAGTTTAAGATAAATTCATATGTTGGTATATCAAAAGAATAAATAAATCACCAGAAATGAAATCTGATTCTTGTGAGCATACAACATTTGTTAAAAACTCTTTGGACTGGTTGATAGTTTTTTTCAGAACTTCAATTTCTTCTAGCAAGCACTGATCCTCGAAATTGTCGAAACATTCAAAAGCTTCATCGCGTAACCTGTAAAAATAAATATATGCATGAAAATCGATTGATATATTGAATATATTCAAATAAGCGAATAAAATTTTGTTTCCTCATTTTGAAGAACGAAAAAAAATCTATATACATATTATTTTGAACCCTGTTAATGAAATTTCCCATTATATTTTGAACCTAAAATGCGTATGTAGTAACACTATGACAGCTACAAAATATTCATTTGGTTTAAGCATGTATTTCCAGTCTAAATAATACTTTTTCAAATAAAAAGTTAATGTAACAAGTAAATAAATAGAGTATATGTTGCTAAGAGAATTTTGCTTCAAAGTTTTCGAAATGAATGGGTATTCAATAGTTTTTTATGAATCAGTCATAGATCATTAGTTTATCAAAAGAATGCCATTATGGATACAGAATATGTAACTATGATGCATGCAAATATTCTGCAGTTTTATAATGCACTAACAGTAGTATTGAAAGGTATTTTTGACTTTAATTTGACGCAAAAAACCTAAACAGGAAAAAGACTTTGTTCACTTATGTCCTAAAGTATCACTTTGCTTCTTACAAAAGAAAGGAGAAAGAAATAAAAAGATGACAAGGTTTTTAATAGAACGATATTTTACTCTCATCCCCCGAAACCTATTCAGTGTTAAACCTACTTGTTATGTAACATTAATTTTAACTAAGCAATTAAACAAAACGTTTAGCATGCAGAAGTCCACATTATTCTAGGGTGATTGACTACGTTCGGAAACAAGGAATAGTCGCGTCGGTGCCACCGCAAGCGTTCGAAAGCGCTTGAGGTGGCGCACACTGGGGCAAGTGTATGGAGAGGTTGAACATTTCAGTAAAACCAATTTCAACTTAACAGTTTGATTATATTTTGCTATTTAAAGTGTAAAAATAATCATTTAAAGTGTAAAATTAATGGAAAATGAAATAAGTAATTAACAATTAATGCCAAATTTCATAGAGATGTGAAGCATTAGTTTATCTAATTTCCATTACATCATCTTCAAGCAAATTCATTACTACTTGGGGCATTTCTTGTTGTAAATTGTAAATTTTTGGTCGCAAATTTGAAATCTGAGGATCGGAATTGATTAATAAATTATTAAATGCATCCCTATTGTTATCTCTATTACTATTAAACTAATTCTCCGAGGGATTAAATTGAAAGGACTTGTAATAAAAAGTAAACAAACTGAAAAATGTAAACATGTTTAATTGTCAATATCTTTTGAATAGGCAGGTTTAGGCAAGAACTGAAACTGGATTATAAAAGGTTAAACTCTCTACAATGTATGGATTTAATAGTTTTGTTAGCGTTTGTTAACGATTTTCGTAATTCAAAAATATATTAAAAATACTTTGAAATTTATCCCCAATTTTTTTTTATTTTCTAAGATACTTTTTTCAGTGTTTTTGTTAATTATTAGGGGTGCATAAAGCCCAGCACATTACAACTTTAAACTTGTTAAGTTCTTAAACAAGTTGCCTACTGTTTACTAAATTGTCAACTAACGAAGTAGCAAGTAAATTCTTCGAATTCCAGTCATTATCTTCGGGTAAAATATAATGTTAAAAACTAGTATGTTAGTGGGAATATGTTCTTTGTTTATCAATACCACAGTAAAAAGGCAATACTAAATGGTTTAATTTTCCGCCCAATGTCCAAAATTACTATAAGATCGCCCCACTGTGTGGCGCCGCCCGCGGCGCCACCTCAAGCGCTTTCGAACGGTGACGTCACCTACTAGCTTTCGGAAACGCTCTGGCGGTCAACCCGGTTGCGATCGTTCGCACCGCCATCTCGACGTGGTTAGCGAAACCACGTGGTAGTTTTTGGTCAACCCAATCGTGTTTCAGTTTTTCCACTCTGTTTGATTGGAGCGTCGTCTGCTGTTGAACTAGAATTACCGCTCTGTAACCGCGAGTGTTTGGAAACACAGCTGCTCTACCGGGTTCACCAGAAAAATTCTAGCGACGTACTAACTGCAACCTGACCAACCTCGCGGGTGACCGGTGAAAAGTTCCCGAACAAAGGTTATATAGGGTGCGGTTTAAAATAATTGAAAATTTACTTAACTTAAGGATGCAAATAGTCTTTAAAGTCTTTAAACTTACGTGCAAGAAGTTGCGATATTTTGTTCTGTGAGTCTTATTCCAGATGGATCGATAAAATTTAAGAAACCAGACAAGCAACATCTAAAGTCTTCGAAATCACAATCCGAAGAAACTAACAACGGACAGGCTAAAAATGAAACACAGAGAGACAAAAATGTATAACAAGAAGAAATATACATCTCAAAGAAATAACAGTACATTGAAAAATAACCAAAATTAAAATCACGGCGATCAAGTCGGATTTAGACCTGTTCAAATTATTATCTTATAGGGAAGAGGAGCAAGGTGGGACGATTTTTATTTCTTCAATTATACTTTCTTTGGTTTTAGTTTAAAAGAAATTTTTTTGAGTAAGAAGATTAGAGAAGTTTTAAGCACTACCTTTAATTTTTTTAAAATACTTTTTCCTCGTTATTTTTCTTTTAATAAAATTTAAATCCGAATGAGACATTGACAAACGTACATAAAAATCTGCTAGATTATGACGACGCAATATTATTATTAAGTAGCACACGAAATGTGACAGCAGTATTTTAAATTAAAGGCCGAAACTTAAAAAATAGTTCCAATGATAAAGCACATGTGAGTGTTAAAAAGATATTTGTAAAATAACGTTCGATGCATTGCGAATAATACAGTAACATTTAATAACACATTAAAGTGTAAGAACATGTAAATTTTAGAATGTAAAAGACAATTAAACTTCATTTTAAGGTAGAAAAACATCGAAAGAAATAATTTTGTGTTTGAACCGCCACAAATCATTGATGTAATAACATGTTTGGAAACCCAAAAACTCAGACTAATGCATTTTGATTATTATTTATAAGAAATATTCATTAGCAATAATATAACAGCATCAGTAGATAAATGGGTTAGTAAACACTCTTTAGATTCATGTAAATGCATTGAAATTATAATACATCTTCAGTAAAATCGCTGCTCATTAATAATTTAAATTTAAATTTTGATACTCTAAAACAGAGTTTCTTAATTTTTTTTATTAGTGGAATCCTTTTGAATGCTCACTTTTTTCATGGAATCCTTGTGCTTTCAACAGTTTGCAGTTGCGTAGCCAGTATTCTGTTTCAGAGAATGCCCAGGTTCTTACCTCAAAGAGCCTATCACATTAACTATTTGTCATTAAATCGCTAATTAAATACACATAACAGTAGATCATTTTAATTATTGATAATTGCTAATTATTATTTATTATTGTAAAACATCAATACACTCCTATTTGTGATTCTGAGAAATACTCAGATTTTTTAAAAGGGATAAATAACCTCAGAATTTATGCATGAGTTATATGATTAAAATCTTCTTAATTAGGAAAAGAAATACTGATTTTCTTTCCCTACAAAAGTGTTAATATTTCACTTAAATTTATGTAGAAAAGGTTTTAAAACTTAAAATTAAAATTTTTAAAATATCTCTTTTTTTTTATTTATTTACAAATCCGAGTTTTTGATGTCACTGTGTGTTCCCTCAGACAGATATAGAGTCGCTGTATATATACGGACCTTAGAGAGAACTAAACCATTTAGACCCTCGTGACCAGTACTGCTCCTTAAATTGGTCATCACTCGTTAAATGCTTAAACTGTCCTTTCAAGTGCTGCCACAGTTACTTTTCACTCCAGAGTCCCCCGTACCTACCACTGTTTGTGGTTTAACCAGTTGGACGGGGCCCTGAAGACAGCTCTGTTTTTTTGCTGGTAGACCAGTAACCGAGAAATCCCTGATTCAGCACCCCCAGAGGTATCGTTTCACTTGGAGGACTTTGTGACCACGAGCATATTTAATGTCCTCCAGTCACCATTAATGAAGACGGTGGATCTTCGACCGGATAGGTCAAACCCTCCGGTCAAAAGTCCGATGCCTTACCGATCAGGCCACCACGGCCTTGTCGTAGATACTGCGAGAGTGGCAAAATATTTGAAATTGATGTCAAAAATCGCAATTTACGGCAATATTTGGTAATGTTGTAGGAGAGGGATTTGGGATGCATTCCTGAAATTTGTTCAGAATTGAAGCCACTTTTGAACTATTTTTGGCGATATTAGGGAATCAGTAGCTCCTTCCGAAACTTTTTCAAAATTGAAGATTTTTTTAAAACCCAATTTTATGTTATCTTTGGTGACATTAGGTGAAAATAGGCATTTTAGGATTGATCTGGAAAAAATTTCGAAGTTAAAACCTTAAAGGCACCATTTCATACTATTTTTGATAGTCAAAAATTTGCATTATTTTAGGCGAGAAATAAAAATTGTTTCCATAGTGGATATTCCAGATGGGTAATAATGCTTAGAGAAAATGCGAAAATGAGAGTAAATGTATTTTTGAAAAGGCGTTGTTCCTTTCAATTTTTTAAGTGACAAATTTGAAAGGTGTGAAAAAAAAATATACAAATCTCACGGAACCCCTGAGAGAGCTCCGTGGAACCCTGGGGTTCCGCGGAACACAATTTAAGAAACACTGCTCTAAAACATTTAGACTTGGGATTAATCTAAAACACTTTTTGATAGTAGATAGGATTGGAGGCACAATAAGACACTGCCCCCCCCCCTTCCCCATCAACATGTTCCGCTGTAGTCAAATATTGCGAAACTTTATTAATGAAATAAAGAACGAGATGTATGCAAGTATTCACAAACGTATAAATTTGCCTCCTTCAAATAAATAATAAGGGAAGGATTTTTTTTTTTACTTTAACCTTTTACGGACCATAAGATTTAGGACAATAGGATGTGTCCCCCCAGGATCAAAATTTGTTTCATAAATATTTTAATACAAATAATATATAACAAATATTTTTTCCATATTATTGCGACATTAGAATCTGAATTTTATCAACAACAAAACAAAAAAAAACAAAAAAAAGAAAGAGATTCTAATGTCTCAAATTGTAATCGCAAATTCAGCTGAGATCAAAATGTTTGAGTCCTAAATACGATACACTTGCATAAAGTCACTATGTAGATTAACATGGACGCCAGTAGGGAGGTGTAAAGGGACGAAAATAATGCTTTAGAAAAACCTAATTAAAAAAAAAAAGAAATTACTACGATGTGTATCAAGAAAAATATTAAGTCATGCTAATGCTTAGGAGTGACGGCAGGGGGTTACAAGGTGGGGGTGTACTTGCATCCACTTGGCGTTTGAGGGGGGGAAATAATTTAAAAAATCCCGTATTTACTTATTTATCTATTTATTTGAAACATAATAAAAAATAATAATTTTTTACACAACAGAAAACTAAAATTAATTCATCTTAAACAAAAGGACCAACTACAAAATACTGAAAGTTGATTTAGATATTTATTTATTTATTGTGACATAAAAAAAATAATAATAAATGAATAAACTAATGGGGGTTGTTTCCTTCAGTCAAAAGTACTACTTTTAGTGACTAAAATTGGTAGAATGGACAAAAACAATACCATGAACCCAGAAAATACTTTCATTTTCCCAACAGTTATTTTTTAATTACGTCCGATTTTTCAAACAAGGCGTGGTCTTGATGACGTCACAAATGATGCACTTGGGCTCATCTTTCTACTGCATTTCCACGTTATAATAATCAAAAAGCGAATTAAATATTGCGCTCTATGCTTGCTTTCAACCGTATCGCTGCCAATACACGTGAGTAAGGACGCGAGTTAAATATTTTGCTCTGTGAATGGCAACACTGAATGGCATTTCATCATTTGTGATGTCATCGGCAGAAGCGCAATGAAAGCGCACCGATTTAAGTATTTTTTTAAAAATATTAAACGTAAACAAATTATTTAACCATGGTCAGATCCTATGTTTCTAAGCATGCTTTTCCAGAAAAAAATACTTTTGAAATTTCGGAAACGACCCCATTATGTTCGCAATATAAATTTAGTTAAATTCGTTTTAAATAAAGGGCAAATCACAAAATACTGAAACTACAATGTGCATTAGGAAAAATATTAAGTCATGTTTATTTCTATGATTTCCGGCTGGGGGTCATGAGAGGGGTGCTAGCTTTTAAAATAAAATATTAAAAACGAAGGAACTAACTTCAATACATTTTAAAACTATACATCACGAAAATTTAGTACATCATGTTTATGTCCAAAAGCGTCGGAAAGGGATGCATTCTTATACACCTTGGCAGTTAAAAATAAAATTATATTCAATAGACAAGGAAAAACTACAAAACGCTTTTAAAACAAGAAGTTCTGTCTAGAACTAGACGAGCCTACTTTCCCGTATACCCATACTACTTTCTAGTACCTGATCAATGTTCTCAAAATAGCTAACATCGCAAATTGTTTCAAACATATTTTTCCAATATTTTAAGCTACTTTCTAGGAATAAAATATTCCTCACTCATCTAAAAAAATTAGATGCGTAAAAAAAAAGAAAAAAAAACAAAACGAACAAATAAAATAGCAGCAACTTTTAAACAAAGCAGCTAATACACTTTTTTTCATTTAAAAAAAATTCTTCAACAGCTTTCAAAACGAAAAAAAAATAATAAAAATTAATAAGCTCATTAAAATAAATACATCCTATCAAAAAAAAAAATCGTTTCTTTTCCCCTGTTGCCAAAAATAATTTTTTAAATGAATTAATGCACTTATCAAGATAAATAAAAACAATAAAATGTCAGCGTAAAGAAATACTTTTCATTGTCAAAAAAAAAAAAAAAATCGTCTGCGCGTATCTTTTTGTAGAAACATAAATGACTTCGAGTTTATTCACCGAAAACTGAATACCTAAATAAAAACTTTAGCGTTGAAATAAAAACAAATCACATCAACAATAATTATTTCACAGTTAAAACCATAGCGTCGGAGTCGGAGTCAATCTAATTTTGGGATGAAGGAGTCGGAGTCGAATATCCAAGAATCGGAGTCAGTCATTTGTCCGTGTATAAATTTTTGCCAAAGCTAGGAAGTCATAGTCGAAGTCGGGGAGTCGGAGTCCGATTAAATGTCGGGCACAGGAGTCGGATTCGGATTCAGGTGCCCCTAAATTCTCGGAGTCGGAGTCTGGAGTTCGGCGTCAAGAGCTATTTCCAACAAAATTTGTTTGAAGTAAATCCGCCTTCAAGTACGGAATCTACATTGACTTTCAGTTTCCCCGTAGGCGCTAATGTTAAGGGATTTGAACTGTTCAAAATTGAACAGAAAATTGTTCAAATCAAAAAGATATTTTATATACAAGTTTTTCATCAAAAGCTTTTTTCTACAAAGTTTGTTTGAAGCAAATTCGCCTCACAGTTCGGAATTGCCTTGAATTTCCCCGTAGGAGCTAATGTTAAGTTTTTTTGAACTGTTCAAAATTGAACAAAAAATGGTTCAAATCAAAAAGTGAAATATGGGAATGAGGTGTCCTTGCCGAGATCTTTCGAACAAAAAAAAAGTTTGTTCGAATCGGACTATTCATTCAAAAGTTATTAGGGGGGGACAGACAGACAGACCGACAGACAGACCGACAGACAGACAGACAGACAGACAGACCGACAGACATTTTTCCCCATCTCAATACCCTACTTTCCAATTTTTAATTTTTCGATATTTATTTAATTATTTTTTTTATTTTTGACTTTTTTTTGTTTTTCGGGATATTTTTAAGATGCATTAAGCCTTCTTTCATGCTTTTTTCTTCTTTTTCTGACTTTTACTGGGAAAGTAGGCTAAAAACTATAAGAATCATCATGAAAGTTATTAATCTCACGTTTATGTCTGTGAGCGCCGACAGGGGGCAGCAAGGGTTCACTCCCCTGGTTTTCAAAATCAGAATTTTATTAATTTTAATACTTTTTAGTGCTGTTTCTTTAATAAATTATTAATTTAAAATAAATTAATTTGCATTCATTTTATGCAAAGGACAAATAAAAATAGTATTGTGATCAAATAAATAAAACTAATAAATTTAATAAAATTAACAAAGATGAAAATTTGTCACAGAATTCAGCTTTAAAAAATTAATAAATAAATATAAAAAAATATACTATTTGGGGGGGGTTACATGCGGTTGCAACCCCTACATGTGATTCTGCCGGAGCTCATGTAAATTAATATTACTATTAAAATTGTTGTCAAAATCGTTGTTACTAATAAAAATTGTCATTTACTGATTGCTATTAGACAATATCAAAACTAAAAAATATGCTAAATACTAAATAAATTTCAAAAGATGTAACACATGGATGGCATCCCTTTCTCTTCCAAGTCTGGCTGACACATTTCAAAACAACGATATTTGTTTTATGGTTTGAAAATATTTTTTGTCCATTTTAGGCAGGACTCAGATTTGAACAGAGTCAAATTGGACAATTTTGAAGAGAAATTCAGATTTTCAAATTTAAAAAAAATTGCTTTATTTGAAACAAGAATATTATTTCGGAACCTTTTGAAAACTTGGAGAAAAGTACCGTATCGCAGTACCAGCGCGTTCCAGCTCCACTATACCCCTCTACTCATTCGAACACTTTTATTAGAGTACTAGCCGCCTGCGGCGACCAGCTGGTCCGCCTTTTTACGCCATTCGCCTTTTTGCGCCAGAGTTGCCGCCTTCGGCGGCTGCTTAGACAACTTAGCGACGGTATTAATCAACGTTTTTCTCTTTTTTCTCAATATTATCATTCGCCATTTTACACCGATGTTGCCGCCTTCGGCGGCTGCTTAAACAAATTTCGTGGCGGTATCAATCAATCTATATCTATGTATATCATTAGTAGTTTGAATAAAATATTTTCTAGATCTATCTCCAGTTCCGTCGTTTGGAATATTTTTAAAGGAGGGGGTACGACGTACTCTTCATGCAAATTTTGGCGAAAAATAACAAAAAGCACTTCCACTTTTATGTGAAAGCATTGTTTTTTCAAAGTCATGGTGTGTGTGGGGAGGGGGGCACTGACACCCCGTTGAAATTCCTTAAATGACGGACATGCCTCTTTCTTGCTGTCCATCTGCTATATCGAACTCTATATTTGTCTATCTATCAATCTATACGATCTGCGCATATCTACCTCCTGACAGTACAATCTTTTTTATTTATATAAGTATTAATTCGAAAACAAAAACATTTTTTGTCCACTCAACCTCTATCTATCTCTGTATCTACCTAACCTAACCGCCAATTCGTAACAGAAACGAAGATCATGCAAAAAATCGCGGACTTTATTTATTTAATCAAAATAGCCCTCAAAAATAAAAGCTCTTTGTTCCCCGTAGTGTTCAAAAAGTAGCGCTTGCAAAAAAAAAAAAAAAGAAAAAGAAAGGTGAAGAGAAGGCAAACGATTTCAGTTGGATCACGTGATGAGGTAAACTCGGAACTCAGCCGGCAAGCGAACAGCGCGCGTTGTGTTCTGCCATTAAAAAAATTGTAAAAAAAAACTATTGCGTATTTTTCAAAACTTTTTTCTTCTGAAGAGGGCGGAATGTTTTTACTATTACCAACTAAAATTTTAGAATTGAGGGTTCAATACTTGTCGCAGGATGGGTTTCGAAAAAAACTAAACCCAGAAAAAAATGTAAAATAAAGGTTTTTTCAAAAATCAATAAAAAATACAAAAATTGCTCTATCTTCAAAATTTTTTCAATCATCATATTTAAAACTAAATTTCCTACATTATAGTACAAAAAATATTTGTGTGGTGCGATTGGTTCGGGGTTTGTGACGTAAAAAGTACTAAAAAGTGCAAAAAAACGCATAAAACATTAAATAACTTTTTTTCTAATAAAAATATCAAAAATCGAAGCCCGAGGTGCACTTTTTCAGCAAAAACTGCACCTGTATACCAAATTTCATCTTTCTAGGCCTTACCGTTTTCCTGGGATGCGCGCCACAAACACACACACACACACACACACAAACATCTTATTTTATTATATGTATAGATTCGTGCCACTCTTTTTGCACACCAACATTCCGAAAAATTGAGAATGAAGTAGTATTAGTATTTTTCAGAGAATTGACAATTTTTTTTCCAAATATTATCAAACATTAGTGTTTTTACAACAATAAAAGCACATGAATCTAGTCCCACCCTCTACACCGGAAAGCTAAAAAAAAAAAACAATGCTTCCTTACCTGAAAGCGCTACAATCAACAAAGCGGCGTTCATGTTTTCTGCAAACAACACTAATGCAGAGGAACAAAGATAAGATAAAATTTCTTGAAATCACATCTAGAACTAAATCATTTCCGATTAACAATTCTAAAGTGTCTATGATTGTGCAAAAATTATTAGCAAGAAGCGTCACATCCGATTCTAAAATTGCGAAATTTTAAGAAGATGAGTTGCGTAGAAAAGAATTCAGAAATCTATTTCTCCACTTTCATATAAACTGCCTTCTTCCGCCGTGACTGGAACTCGTTCTATTAGGAAAGCATGACCGGATGCACCTGTTTTGTTTAGGTGGTGACGTAATAGAGAGGGAAAATTCAAGGTAACGTTTGTAAATTCCTTTTTCATTTTCCGTACATCAGCGCTCTGACGTTGTAATTAAAGCTCTTTTCGTTCGTCTTTTGTATTATTTAACACAATTAATGATGCATAAACATTCCTAATAAGGGCCTAATAATCCGTATCTACGATTTTTCTGAGCCGGGGCAAACTTTGAAACTGCCGCCTCTACCCAGGGGCGTGCACCAGGGGTGCCCACAAGGGGGGATTATGGCGCAAGTTGCGCCATCAAAATTTTTGGGGGGGATTTTTTTTTCCAGAAGGTTTTTTTCTTTAGAACATGAAATTTTCGAAATTTCGAATGAAAAATATTAAAACTCATTCAATAATAAATAGATGCATTAATAATGCTTTTTTCACGTACTCTCTTACGGGCCGTCGCAGTAGCTAGCACCCCCTCCCCCCCTAGTTTTTCTGAAGTGGGGCTGCCAATTTCATTTTAGCGATGCAACTAACGAAGAAAAAGGGAAACTCTTCGTTGTTTTACAAAATTAAAATAGTAATTATAAATGAACAATTGAAATAATAGTGAAAAAAAGTATTTTTTCTGTAAAATTTGAATAGCAAATGTAATCTTAAAATACAATTTAGGAGCATCCGTGATTCTCTTTTATTAGGAGTATCTAAGTAAAGGCCGCAAAAATGTACGCTTCAAACATTTTTATTAACGCAAAAAAAAGTATTCAGTACAGTACACTCTTCACTAGGCAGCAGAGTGGGTATGTCTGCCTAGTCGGAAACTATGGGCTCGGATCAGATTAAAGTATTGCGCTTAGAGTAAAATTAGCTTAATGGGGGGGATGACCGGCGACAAAACTAACATTCTGCACGCCTTGTCTCTCGGAGGTCCTGGTTATACAAAATCATGCTTCATGGTTCTTCAGTTAAAAAAAATAAAAATAAAACACATACATAAATAGGACAGCCCACAGGATAGGGGTCGCCGAAACATTCCCATATGTATTTTTTTTTTTTTAAATGAAAAATGTTGTAATGAAAATCATTGCTAAGTGGAGAAAAATGTATGGGTCGCCAAAATAAATTTCAAATAGAGAGAGAGAGAGGAAAGAAAAACAGTTAAATGTAAAGAGAGATTAAAAGTATTGTAATGAATACTCACACCAAAAGTACTAAATGTTTGAATGTAAAAATCGTAAGTAAATCAAAGCTTGATCAAGAGATGCAGGTTGCATATTTAAAATAAAATGAAGTGGAATAGAGACCTAAGGTATCGCAGAAAATTACCACATCCGTTCAAATTGTTAAAAGTCCTTTCTCTAAAGCCGCAAACGCTTGTATTGCAAGAAAACCAAAATATATTCGGCGAGAAATTGAAAACTTTATTATGGAAAATCCAAGCAAATAATCGTGTTTGGCAAAGGAAAATTAGAAAAAAAAAAAAAAAAAATCACAATGTGTTTATCAATAATTAAAATTTACAATGAAGATAGGAGGGACCATACTGAAAGGAAGAGTAGAGAACTCCAAATCCTTCTTTTTACGTCCCCTAAGCTGGCCTGGAAGTGAGTTTTTAAAACTTAGGTTTTGAAAAAATCCCGGGAAAACGTTCTCCAACCCCAATTCTTACCCTAACGTCATTTAAGATGGCTTACACCTGAGTATTTAGGACTGCAATTTCGGGAAACCGTGAGAGTGCTCCCAACGTAACCTCTGAAAAACGCCCTGTCAATTAATCATTCACATCATTCAAGGTCGAATAAATTTTGTTTTTGGACTTTAATTTAAAAAAAAAACTCCCTAAGGTTTCCCAAAACTGTCGTCCTCCAAATATTACCGAAGATCCTCAAAAATTTCATTGTTAAGACTTAAATTCAGAAAATGTTTCGGGGGAGAACTCCAAAACCTTCTACCCTTCTAACAGTATTTAAAATCGTCTACGATTGCGTTAATTAAATTTCAATTTGTAAAAATTTGCCAGGGGATTACTCCGAATATCTCCACCCATTAACATCAACAAAAATCTTCTAAAATTGCGGTTTCAACAGATCGAATTTTTTTCAAGAGAATGCCTTCCCCTTCAAAACTCCCCCCGCCCCCTTTCATCGAAGGTAGGCTTAAATACGTCTTCGGAGCTATAGTTTCAAGAAACTGGCGGTGCACTAAATTTTTAACAAAAAATGTCTCCAATTGTGTTTTTAAGGCTTCAAAATTTCGGGGGGGGGGGCCACATCCCTCTTCTCCTTAATATAACTATAGATCGTCTAAAACTGAATTTTTTGAACGACAATTTTGAAAATTTTCCCGGGGGGAGTCCCCGGACCCCCCTTTACGAAATCAGAAATAATTCCCAATCGGGAATGCGTGCTTGAAGTTTACATTTTGAAAAATTATAGAACGATGACCCCGAGTCTCTTCCTCTCTCAACATCACCATAGATCGTCTAAAACTATTTTTTAAATAACAATCTTGAAAATTCCCGGGGGGGAGCCCCCGGACCCCTTCTTCGGAACATAGTTAAATATAACGTACGATTTTGTTGGGAACTTAAATTTGGAAAAATTATCGGGAGATGCTATCCTGGACCTCCCTTCCTCACAAACTTAAAATATACTCTAAAACTGCATTTTTATATCTTCAATTTCGAAATAATGCAAGAAGGTAACCCTCCGACACCCCCTAATTCTGATTGAATATTATCCTTACGATTAAATTTATATTGCTAGTAATAAGGTCTAGTAATATGACTATCCCTGCTAAATCAGAAGCCAAATCTTCTCTCTTTCTCTGAGCATTGAAACATGCGTTCGAAACAATTAAGGGGCCGCCAAAAGCGTCCCCTCCCCGTTTTTTTTGACCTAGCGACGGCTCCGGTACTCTTTCCAAAATTTAATAACCGTGTCTCCTTTTCAATGAAGGGAATATCACAGACGGCTATAAGTTGGTGTCCGTTTCAAAGCTGGATCAGACGATTTGATATCTTTTCAATTTTTTATAAATTTTCTGGAAGTAGCACAATTTTTCATGATGAATACGTGTGACAGTGATGAGAGGGAGAGAGGTCAAAAATATTTTAGTGTTTGTAATGATTCTGATCATATGCTCTAGTTTACAATTGATTCATTTGCACCTTGACAATCGTTAAGAACCAGTTTTGAAGTTTGCGAATAACGTATTTTTTATCACTCCACTCGATAATTAATATATTTTATTCATTAACTAGCTTAAGCTTATGAAGAATTTTTCTCATTTCACTTTACTCCCATCTTCTCTACCATTTTTAAACTGATTGTTTCAATTTATCATTAGATCATTTTCATTAAAACTTTCAGTGATGTTGGTTTTCGCTCATGGAAGTAGAACAGTCTGTTCTCAAGGTGTTTAAATTATTTTTCGTAAATCATATTTACTTTCTTCTATATCTGATATGTATAGAAGGATATTTGATTCGTTAAAATTTCCGAGTTCTGATTTTCGATGTGTGCTGAATAGCTGAATCCATTTTTGAGGATTTCCGACAAAGATCTCTCATAATGTGCGTGATCCATCTTTTTTGGCTATGCGACTTCAATTTTGGAAAACTTCCATAAGAGCTCCCCCACTGTAACGCCAGAATAAGACTCTCTTTATTATCAAGAATCATCTAAAACTCCGTTTCTAGTACTGCAGTTTTGAAAAATTTATAGGAGAGAGCCCCCAACTCCCACCTTTTTCCTTAGCACGATCAAAAAAAAGCCTAGAATTGCGTTTCTGGAATATCATTTTTAAAAAATTGCCGGAGGAATGGCACTGAAATTCACCTTCCACTAATATTATCAAGATCTATCAAAACTGCGTTTTTAAAGCTACAAGTTCGAAAATTTAAGTGGAGAGCCCCTCTTCCTCCCCCCCCCCAATCTCGTCAACATTATTTAAAAAATCGTCTTATATTTGGTTTTTAGGGCTTCAATTTCTAGAAAATTACGGGAGAGCTTCCGAAAACTCTTTTGCTTAACGTCACAAAGGTCGGCTACAATTGCAATTTTAGAGCTTCGATTTCAGAAAACTGCTTTTCCCTCAACCATAGATAACGTTTTTAAGACTTTCCTATTCCTATTCCTATTCAGAGTCACAACTGACTACAACTGTATTTATGTCGAGGACTGCATACTAAGTGCCTTGCCTCCATTATTTTATATACCGATAGATGGCAGCACCATCACCGGATCGAACAGTTAATGAGAATTTAGAACTAGTCCAGGAGCTAATAGCTACCTAGTACTAGCACCCCCAGAGGTATCGTTTCACTTGGAGGACATTGAGACCACGAGCATATTTAACGTCGCCCAGTCCCCTTTAATGACGACGGTGGGTCTTCGACCATCGAGGTTCGAACCCAGGACCCTCCGGCCCCGAATCCGACACTCTACCGATCGGGCTACCACGGCCCCTTTTAAGACTTTAATTTTAAATATTTTCCTGGGGCGAGCCCTAGGATCTCTTCTTTATCTAACATTGCCACAAATAGTCTAAAACTCGTTTTTAGAACCACAATTTTGAAAATAAAGGAGAGCCCTCCTTAACACAACGTTCAACTATCTACAATTGCACTTTTAAAGTTTCAATATTGAAAAATTACCGGGAAGGGGTAACCAACCCTTTTGTCCCCCTAACATCACCAGAGATCGTCTAAAACTGGTTTTAAAACTGCAAGTTTGAAAATTTTCCGGGGAGAAACCCCCGGGCTATCTAAGTGACAATAAAATAGGATTCATATTGTATAGATTCGTATTATATACATTTAATAATGACTTCATCCCAAGCCAGAAAGTTGAATCCACTCTTCCTGTAATTATTCATACGTTTGAAAAAAGAAAAAAAAAAAAAATAAGGTGAAGCAAAATTCAGGAGCACCCAAAACTTGTTTACTCAAGGTCCACGTTGTAAAATTTGGGGAGGCAAGGCAGGTCAACAATTCAATAATATTTCAGTTCAAATGTTATTTTTTAGCGCTAATCCCCCCCCCCCCTTGAATTTGACTGGAAATTATACACTCCAAAAACTTATGTTTGACCCGATTCGAAAGTGAGAAAATTTTTGGGGGGGATTTTGCGCCATTGAGCTTGGGGGGGATGGGCACCCCTGGCGTGCACAGAAATTTTGGGGCCCGTCACACTCGACTTTTACGGGTCTCTCTCCATGTTGTTTACCCTTACGTCCCTACATATATTTCACTCCTTACTTTAAAATTTTCGGGCCCCCTTCAAGTTCGGGCCAACAGGTGCCCCCCTCCCCCCCCCCCCCCCGTGCATGCCCTTGCATCTACGTATCTTCGCGTTTTTATACCGAGAATCAACAAAAAGAAAACCTACAGGAAAATGGCGAATTTACTGGCCCCAGATGTTGCTGCCCGGGGCAAAGACTTGCTCTCGCCTAGACTCGTCACTGTACAAGAGTTGATCAAATGGAAAAGTGAACAAATTGATTTAAAAAAGAATCTACGCTGTTGAAACTTGTGCGTGTGTGTCTGTGTTTGTAATATTATCTCCTCCGAACTGTTAATGTATGCCAAGTTAGTACTATAACGATAGATAGGGCTCGACCGATGGCATTTTTTGGCCGATGGGCCGATGCCGATTGTTGGCCGATTGTTCAAAGATGACAGATGGCCGATGGCCGATTGTTTCCCTCAAATGGCCGATTGCCGATGGCCGATGCCGTTGGCCGATGGCAAAAAAAAAAGTTAAAAAAAAAATAATAATTTGAATTCTGATATTTTTAATTAAGTTTTTCGCAATCACCAGTTGCGACAGGACCCTACTCATTGGAGTTATTGTTTCTAGAAACTGCTCTTGTCCCCCAAACCTGCCATTCTCCTGGGCGGTTACGTGTGTATAGTTGTGTGTGTGTAGGCGCGCATGCATGTAAAGGCTTATGTGTGCGTTGACCTGTGCATGCACGTAGGCGTGTGTGTTTCTCTGCATGTGTAAGTTCTTGTGCATGTGTAGACTTGTGTGTGCATAGACTTGTGTATGCACATAAAGCGTGTGTGTGTGTGTGTGTGTGTGTATGAGCGTGTGTAGGACATAGACGCCACCGACCAGGAGAAGTGGATTTCGGGGGACATTGCTCAGGATCGGAGGAGTCGCGCCTGCGGAGGACGGTGGGCGGGAGTGCTGCAGAGTCGGGGGGGAGGGAATAAAATCAGCGTAACGTCAAGGACAGTCAAATGAGAACATGCCAACCTTATGAAAAGAAAAAACGGGAGATCCAGTCAAAGCTTTAAGGGAGAAAAAGGGAGATTTTAAACGATGCTATAATAAGTAAAAAACACTGTTATAACAAGTATTTATTTGATTTTTTCATGAAAGAGAATTCACTCGTATAATAGCTCTTATAAGTTTGTAGATATTTCATTTTTTCAGACATCGCTATAGATGAATGTTAAACTACAACGCACGCGGTAGATCAAGGAACAAGATGAAAACACGCGGCGCAGTTAGCATGCCTCTGAAACTGAACGGTACCGCGTAAACAGCAACGGCGCATGCGTGAGATAGAAGTGGAAGTGCGAACGTGGAGTTAAACCAAAACACCATCGCCGGAAGCATTTCGGTCGACACTCCGAACGCACCCATCGAATGTTTGCCGCTCACCTTGCGTTCGACGAACCTCACCGGTCGACCGGTAAGTAACCGGTTACTAACTGCAGCGTTCTGTGATCAACCGGTTACCGCATCCGTTACCATTCTAAGCAGTTGATTGGAGCACGTGACCATTAGCTGTCACGTGATTAACTAACCGGTCGTGCTCGTCGAACGTAAGCTCACTGAGCAGTGCAGGTTTGCTCTGCTAGTCAGGCCATCTATTAGGGCTGTGAGTGACTATTTTAAGGAAAAAAATTAAGTTTAATTTTAAAAAAAAGAAAAAAACACCCGAAAAGAGTAAAAAAACGGGAGAAATGGATACTCAAACGTACAACCGGGAGGATGGAGTAAAAAACGGGAGTCTCCCGTGAAAAACGGGAGAGTTGGCAGGTCTGGAACAATAAGCAATCGTGATTGCTCAAAAAAAATCTAACAGAAATAAATTTATAAGTTTGTCAGGGATTAAAAGGATCATTGTGTCAGGCTAGGCCTAGGTCGGCACGACATACGTGACCTAGAAGGTACGTACGTGACAGGGCGAAGGGGCTACGAGACCCAAAAACTGCATACGTGCGTCCCCTAGCCCTCCGTGTTGACCGAAGGTCAGGCACCCCCTATAAATAGGACCCACCGGAGAGACGGGGGAGAAGATCGAAGAGAGAGCGACACAGTTGCGGTCGCGGAGGTTGCCGGTTTTTCTACGGGACCAAGCGAGGTCCGAACTGAACTTTAGGAGCGGGAGAGTTGGGCCTGTGATCCTGAAAGAGAACTGTAGAGACGGGAGAGATTGTGCCCGTCGTAAAGGTGGACTGTTACGAACGGGAGAGTAGTGCCCGGGTCCCCAAGGTGGATTTACAAAAACCGTGAAAGACTGAGCACCGTATATGGTATCAACGTGTCATATGTACATATGTGGATAGTTGTTGTGTACATAGATATAACTAAATAAATCGATATTTAACCCAGAATCTGTGTGCCGTGGAACCTAACTGATTGATTCAATTCACTTTACTTCCTTTCTACGAATAATGAATTGTAATCACAAAAAAAAAAAAAAAAAAAAAAAATCAGATTTCTACCTAAATTTCTATTTTATGAGTACATTCATATGTACCTAAAAAAATATTACCCTGAATTGTTCACATTACCGAAGTACATCTATCTACAAAATGGTCATCTTAAACGACTATGTATTTCTGCCAACGTTCGTATAACTTTTAAAAGGACTCCTGGAAGAAATTTATCGCAACCTCCTGTAAGGCCTCTAGTGCTGCTGTTTTAATTTCATCGTGGGGAAGAAGGCGACTTTCATGTTGAGGATGCACGGTTCGATTGGTCAATACTCTGATATGACAAACAAATAACATAACGTTTCGTCAAACTTAGCTCCGTGTGACTTTTACCTGTTCCCAGCAAAAAAAAAAAATCAATGACGCAGCTTTCTTCTGCATCACAGAACTTAGCAAAAATGGCTTCCAGAAGTGTTTCCAAAAGTTATATGAACACTGACAGAAGAAGTACATAGTCCCTCAAGGTGACCTTTTGAAGGTGGATGTGCTTCGGTAATGTGAACTATTCTGGGTAAGATTTTATACAGCTTGTCCCCCGAACTTTTGGATCGTAATACGTACAATCTGTATAGGGTGTAGTTATGCTTCTCCTTTTTTGACTGCTGTACGATGGAAAACAAAGAACAAGAGAAAAAAAGAAGAAAAACAAAGAGACTGTTTGATAACCAATTGATTTGTTTTTGTTTTTTTTTAAATTGAACATATATATATTGAACACTAAGATTTCATTAATATTGTAATAATGTATGGATTTAAGTACATTAAACAAAGTTAAAAAACATTAAATTATGTAGTTTAATCATTCAAAAAAAATTAAGAATAAAACTATGAAACCGTCAACAAATTACACAATTAAAGTGGAAAGATTGCACGTAGACATTTTTTAGTCATCAAATTAAACAAAAAAGGTAACAGATAAATTACAATGTTAAATCATAATAGGAATATTTATATACTTATTTAAAATTTATGAATAGAAAAGTTTGCATTTTTTATAAAAGCAAAACAGTGACATAAATTATGCGGAAAAAAGAAATAGCCATGAAAAGAGCGAGGTTCTTAAAACGCAGCTACAATAAACAAACTCAATATTTACACCAAGTTAATAACTGAATACATATACTACTTGATCTGATGTTTGCACACGTAATATTGAACAAATTGATTGTTTAATCTTTCATGAAGCACTACAAACAAGTTCAAATTAAACTTTTCAAAGTAACAATAATTTTCTGAAATTTAAAAAATTGCATAATAGAAAATCCTTGAAACTTTTCTATAACATATTATTAAAAATATGATGAAAACGAAAATAACTCATTCATTGATTTTATATAAATACATAGAAATAGTTACTTACAACAGAAAAAAAAATCGATAGCTATTATTGATGCAAAGAAGATGGTGCATTACGAAATATAGGTGAAACAAGTATAAGAAATACGCAAAATGACATTTCTTGACCAAAATAAATAATCGCTAAATATTTAAGAAATACTTGAAACGACGAAGGTGGGTTAGGAGGGTCACCCTCTGATTTTGGAGTAACTCACAACATTAAACTTCGGTCACAAGTTCGGCCTCATTTTTTTAGTACAGAAACGCTACCAACAACGCTTCGAGAGATTCTGAATCTACTTCAGCACTATCGAAGAAAAAATTCAAAACTCCCTTTGACTTCCGAATTACGTCACCATTCAAAGTGTCTTTAATCAATTTCTTACATTAATGCTCTAAATTCTTCCTAAACAATAGATAAAGCTTGAAAAAAATATCTTTAATTTTATGAATAGTGTTAGTTTTAAGCAACTAAGAAGTACAACTAGAGTTTAATTTCAGAAATTGAGGGAGTGGGATGAGGGGCACGCAAGCGTTCTCGGAAATACAGAAAATAGTCGTAAAAAATAGAGTTCAAAACAATCATAAACATTGAGCTGAAAAACCCTTTTAAAACTTGCACCCGAGTTTGTTTTGACGTGCAGTGGCGAATTTTAAACACAGCAAATGTTGCAATTGCGCGAGAAGCCCCATAACCATAGGAGCACCGTAAGAGTTACAAAAACGCTTATGATAAATGTTTCACAACTTCTGTGATAGAGAAATAGGGCCTCAAAATGCATTTCGACGGGCCCCAAACTTTTAATTCAGCCGAAGCGATACAGAAAAGAATGCATTACTGTGATTCATATTACAAATATCGAAAAACTGAAAATTACCGTCGGTTCAACGGGAATCTAACAAAATGAAACAGAACCGGTTTCGCCATCTCAAATTTTTTTTCCATAATCTCCAATTCGGCAATATATCACCAAATGATCGTCAGTCTGAGACGCTATATTAGTTTTCCATTGAAATAAGTAATAAATAGCCACAAAAGATGAGTAAATAGGCTTTTTAGAACACCCGATCGAAAACAAAAAAGGGAAGTGCACAACTGGAACGTACGCACACCCCACATGCACAATTTTAGCCTTCTACAGCTTACCATTTTTGGGTTATGACTTATGAGAGATACACACGTACATCCAGCCGCAAGAAACAACGCAATAATTAACTTGTTTGGTACCTGAATGCAGTATTAAAAACTCTTTCAGGTGTGACTAAATAAGAAATTCATATTGAAATTTAAGTAAACAACTTTATATGAAAACAATAACTCCCTTTACTTTGTATTAAAAAGTAAAACAACAAAGATCCTTTTTTTTTTTCAAAAACATCGGCCAATTTCATCGGCTTTTCGATGTATTTTAAGGCCGATGGGCCGATGTTTCCTGCAAGTTAGCATCGGCGGCCGATGCCGATGCCGATGCCGATTGCAAAATTGTTGAACCATCGGCGCCGATGCATCGGCCAGGCCGATGCATCGGTCGAGTCCTACCGATAGATACAGACGACATCAAGGGTAAGTCATTCCTCCTGGTCTCACTTCTCTAAACCTAAAGGAGCCGAGCATCCAGGGGTCAAAGCCAAGCGCGGATTCAATGGGGGGGTCATGGGAGTCATGACCCCCCCCCCCTAAGCCAGATCAAACATTGCACAACAGGGCCTTTTTAATCTTCCTGTTGCTGAATTTTTCGAAGGAGAAATTGAGGACCACCCAGTTTGTGAACAAATTTAAATTATATCCAAGCACAAAATTATGGGGGGGGGGGGCAAGTGTGGGTCAAGGCGGAGGTCCATGGGGTCAGGACCCCCCCCCCCCCCAGTTAGACCAAACATAACCCAACAAAGCCTTTATAATTTTCCAGTTACAGATTTTTTCGAAAGAGAAACTGAGGATCAGCCACTTTATGAACAAATTGAAACTATATCCAAGTGCAAAATTAAGGGGGGAGGGGCAAGTGTGGATCCAAGGGGGGGGGGGTCATGGAGATCATGAGCCTACTCCTCTTAACAAGTGGGGTGGGGGAAGCGTTTTTGTATTTAAATTAGAAAGATTTTCGTGCTGAGAGCTCTGGCTTTAAGCAGTTTGAAGCAACATATTGCAGTTATATATAATAGACTGCAATGCATATCTCCACACAAAATACCTGGTACGTCTAAGAAACGAGACAATGTAGAGGCTTTGCTTTAAAAAAAAAAGTAAAGAGGGGGGTGGGGCAGGGGTTAAAGTAATTTTTGTTGGATATTTGTAAACAAATTCTGGCAAATAGGTTTTTCTTTAAAAACCTGGAATTCTTTAGTTTTTTTTATTTATTTTTTTAAAAAGAGGAATATAGTGTTTGAACAGATCATTGCTAAACCTCTATTGCAGTTACATCTATATTTGCACATAAACTATTAATATTCGCAAAAGAGTTGTTTGGCGGAAAATAAATTTCTTTAAAGTGTTCGTAAAACAGTGAAACCTCGCTTAACGTACACCCCTCATTTCGGACAGTTTTTTTTTTTTTATTTTTATTTCCTCCATTTTCTAGGATTAAAACATTAAATTTCCCTTTATTAAAGTGGAGGCTCTCAAACTCGGTCACGGATACAACTTTTCTTGTAAAAAGGATTTTTACTCTCATTAAAACGGACACTCTTCGACAATTTTGGCGAAATGTGGTTAGTTTTCAATATTAAAGCATTTTTGCCGCAAACTCTGCTAGCAGGTACTAATAACGAAGTTTTGCACAAAGTGGGGGATTTTTATAAAGGACTTTTGCCAGTTAATAAATACATCATCGCTGCAAGTTGAATATCAACTGTGGGTCACGAAGTGGACACGGGAAAAGAATCAAAATCCAGTTAAAGATTTCCCTCCATGTATCATAAAACTTATCGAAGAATGTGACAAGGACATGTATCCTGGAATAAATTGCCTTCTTCGACTCATAGCTACATTGCCAGTTAGTATTGCCACAAGTGAGCGAACCTTCTCGACATTGCGGCGTTTAAAAACCTGATTAAGAGCCTAAAAATGTGAGGAACGCCTTGTGGGACTTTCTTAAATATCCACAGAGACATTGATGTAAACATTGACCACATAATCACTAGATTCGCAAAGAAGTCAAAAAGGAAGTTAAACTTTGTCTTATGAGAAAATGTGTGGAAGAAAACCGTTCAAAAATACTAAAATAATGTTTGGAGAGGACCCCGGAAATTGAAAAGCGCTCACCTTCACCAATGTTATTTTTCGTAACAAAGTTTTCATGAATTTATTTTCAAATGTTTTTTAGGATCCCTTAAGGTTAATTTAACTACTTTTTAATACATAAAAATAACTATGTAGTAAGATGTGTCATGTGTAGTCTATTCCAGTCAAGAAAAAATTACCTCCGAAAATCTAATCGTATGATAATACAAGCAATTTTTAAAAAATGATACTCAAATTGTAATATTTTGTTGTAACTCAAAAATTATTTTGATATTATCGAATGATGAATTGGGACCTTCCAATATTCGGTGCAGTATTTATTTAGTTAATATTTAGTTTACTTGTGTTTTTAATATTTCTCACAATTAGTCAAAGTCACTCATTCAATCATCTAATAAATCACCCACGTTTTATTTACTTAGTAATTTGATCAAAAATATTTTTCACAATCGAATAGAACATATTTCATTCGAAAAATATTTCAATTTTCTCTTTGCCCCATGGAAAAAAAAAAGTGAACATTTTCCACTTTTTTATTTGAAAAAACAATTTTACTGCCAAAAATCAAAAATAAGGTTTCAATGCAAGTTTTGTTATAAAATACAATGTTTTTTCTTTATATACTGTAATTTTCAAAACAAATTTCAAATTTGTTCATTTTGAAAAAGCTCAGTCATGTTAACTATTTCACTTTGCCCCACATTCCCCTATTAAAAACCCTGTATAATTTCACCGAGATGCTATAAAATAAGCGGTTTCAATTAGAAACATTGTCATAATGATTATAACACGAGGGTAAGGTTTTTAATTATACCCATACTTCATTTGAGTTTTTATAAATTAATTTATGTGTTAACTATAAAATATTATGTAACTAAGAAAATCATACCTTCATAATGTGTAAGTTTTATTGTATTTAGTTTGTAGTATATTTACATTAGTAGTATTGTATTACATTTTATTTTATGTAGAAATTATTTCTTTCAAAGTAGTTGTCGATTTGTTCTTAATACCCTGATGCAGATGACATACCATTTTGATACTAAATGCCGTTTCTATTAATATTATATGGCTTAGCCAAGAAACTACCATGCGATTTTTTTCATTCTACGTTTTTTTATAAGCTAAGAAATAAATCTATTGTTTCCAAAATAGCTTCTTGGATAGAAATGACTCTTCTAGGCTACACATTATTTTAAAATGTTAATAGTTGATTCTCTCAAAGAGGAATTAACAGACGAAACGCGGTATTAGGTTCTTCGATGAATTAAATGTATTCTGCCGCTCTGGCCTCTGACTTCTGAAGTACAGTTGACTCTTTTACCTGAACACCCAGATATTCTGAACACATTTTGATGATCCCGGGAATCACGTGTGCATTACTTTCGTCTCCCCCTATACTGAACACCCTCTTAAACTGAAGACTTTCGTTCGGTCCAATGAGTGTTCAGAATAGAGAGAGTCTATTGTACTTCCTTAGCAAACAAAATACTTTTGATCAAATATGCTTTGTGTGTTTTGTGTTCTTTTTCATGACTGAAAGTTTTATATTTATGTAAAAGAGAAGTCAATTAAAAAATTAAATGAAATAGTTGCATTAATTTTTTCTTTGGGAGGGGTCTGAACCCCCTGGACTTCCCCTAAATTCTGCTACTGACTATTCAGTATGGTATTTGTACAATTTGAAATTCTTGTTCGATTTATAATTTTTTCATTTTCATTTTAGTATAATCTAGTGCGTTGACCAACATAAATGACTGCTGCTGCTCCTAGTTCAAATTAGAAAAATCAAGCCTCCACAAAGTTTAAAAATTGTAACGGTTAGAATATACATAGTTTTCTTAGAAGCATACTGTATTTTTTGTTTTATATACAGTGACTCCCAAAAGTCTTCGTACACCTACGACTTTCAACGAAATAGTCCCCAATCAATTGGTTAGAATTAATATTTCGGAATAGGTATTTAATTATAAGATCTATGATCAATTTTTAACAAAACTACATGAAAAGTTTTTAAAAAATATTAAAATTTAATTTTTTTTTTAATCAAAAACCAAAAAGTGCCGGAAATTTTATCTTACAAAAGTCTTCGTACACTTTATAAAATGTCTATATATTACTGAATAATCTAACTTTTGATTAAGTTATTAATTAGTAGAATATCATACAGTATTCATAACACCTTTTAAACGTCTGGGAATAGATTTCATTCTTTTTCTTTCTTTTTTTTGCGTAATTTCAGAGTAAGTGTTCTACCACACTTCGAGTCTTCCTGTTTCTAGCTCTATTTTCGTTTTAAAGCCCTATTTTCGTAATCTAGCCTCCAGATATCTTTAAATACATTAGATTAAGTTAAAATCTGGAGATTTAGGGGGTGTTTTCTAAACTTTAGGACAATTTTCGTGGCACTAGACGCAAATGTTGAAAACCTTGTGCTTCTTATCGTTATCTTGATAAAAAACAAAGTTGTTTCAATAACCAAATTTTTGGCTAAGAGTTCAAAATTGGTTTTTAAAATATTTAAAGGAACAGCATGATTCATTATTTCATCAAAAAATTACAAACTACCAAGTCCTGATGCTGATATGCACCCTCACACTAGAACACCTCCACCGTCCTGATTAACTGATCCAAATAAGTTCTTAAGATTAAGTGCCTAATTTTTTCTTATACTTACAGTTATACAACAATTTAACAAAAAATGTTGAATTAATTTTTATCTGTAAGTAAGATGTGATTCTAAAACGTTTTTAACTTATTTATAATTGATTTTGCGACGAAAAACGTAAGCTTTCTGTTTTTCGCACGATCAAGATAATTTCTGCGGGAAGAGGTCCCATTTAATCCAGCTAATCAGAGAGCTTGGCGAACAATTTTAGGTGAAAATTAAATGTAATATGTTTCATTTAATGCTGCAGAAACGTTACAGCACTCAAATGTGTGTTTTTCATAAATTTTTTAACTTTAAATCTCCGATCACGCTTTGTCAACTTTGCCGGTTGACCCTTTCTTACCTTGTTTTCGGTCCGATTCCTTTCTTTAAAGCATTTTATCAAGCACTTTACTATACAAACAAATAAATTAACTAATTTAGAGACATTTCAAACCAATTTACCACTACTGTGGGGAAAAAAATCAAATTTTGAATGGTGTTTGCGGTTTTTTACGAATACCAGCCATTTTACACTAATAAGCACAATATTAAGGAATAAATTAACAAAAAAGTAAAGCCAAATGACTTATAAGGGTCAACACAATGCAAAAATATTAATAAAACGGCATATGATAATTTTAATCATGAATTTATTCGAAAATATTTGAGTGTACGATGACTTTTGTGGCGTGTTATTTCTCTGTATCTTCGTTTTCTGAGCCATTTCAAAAAGAAGATCCGTCAATATTTTGAAAAAACCAATAGGTTGTATTTAGAATGATAAAGGAATGATGTGAAAAAATATTGGACTTCATATTCGAATTCAGTTTCGAGTTATTTTGGTTTTACTAAACAATTTCAAAGTGTACGAACACTTTTGGGAGCCACTGTATGCTAATAATGCAACAACGATTTGTTGGTAAGAAAGAAACAAGCACAAGATTTCAATACCAACATTTTCAGATTCTTCATACAAAACGAAATATGGTAAAACTACAATTTAGACCGAAGAAACCCCCTTTTTTTGATGGCCATGTTGTTACCCGGCCCCCACCAAGATACCGTTGTTTGTGGGTACACGTTTGGTGACACCTCCCTTAACCGGAGCCTGGATCCGCCCTTGGTCAAAGCATCAAAATCATGAACTGTCGTCTTCCGCAGACGCACAGACGGCATTCGGCCACCGCAGCGGGCGGAGCACGCTTGTTCCTTTATTAAAATCAAAACAAACCGCTATGAGCGTAACAGATGTCATATTTTCAGTAGAAGCCTACAGCTAGTAGTAGCTAGTCTGTACAAAGATCGTGGTTGATTCCTGAAGAAGTCCTGTACAGTTTCTTTCACTCCACAGTCCAAATGGAAGCGTTATAGCTTGACCACGAAAAGAAGGCGGATGACCTTGAAGCAAAAATATCCTTTGTATAAAAAAGTAAGAAACAGCGTTTAAAAGCACAAATAAAAGATTGGAAAGTTTAAAACGCAAACACGTTTTAGAGGAAATAGCTTCCTTCCTCAGTGCAAAGCAAGCAAATGGCCCATTTGCGTGCTTTGCACTGAGAAAGGAGGCTATGCCTCTGAAACATGTTTGTGTTTTAAACTTTTTCAATCTTTTATTTGTGCTTTTAAACGTCGTTTCCGACTTTCATCTACTTCATGCACAAAGCTCATGAAGGGCTCATTTGAGGGTGAGTAACAAATATGAAATAAGGTTAAAAAACGTGGTTTTGATCATAGAATACGAGGTGATTCTGCAATAACCTAACGATGTCATGACCGGGAAGAGTAACAAAAGAACTGCTTGTCCCAGATTTTTTTAAAACCGATATACACACTTTTTTATTAACTTCTTGCCATTTGTATTTAAAAAATAACTCATTTATTTTTCTCCAAAGAAAATTTTTAAATTTCAGAAAGTCACTCTCCAGAGATGTCTGAATCTTTTTTACAAATGTACTTAAACTATTTTTAAAAAATTCATTAACATTGTACAAATTAAACGAGTACTAATAAATTATGTAAGGATAAGATAGCATTGTTTAAATGTTTTTAATTCTTTACCTAATTAAGATACATCATTTTAAAGTTTGTACTAAGGTTTTCCTGTCACTCTCCTGGCCTAGAAATGTGTTCAATAATTATAAGTTTAAGGAAAAAATTTTGAATCTGCTATGTACCAATTTGGGGTATGACTTTAGTTTACAGTTTTTTAAATCACTGCATTTGATGAACTTTGTGTTCTGATTGCAAAAAACTTATTGTTGCAGTTGCATCTGAAAAAAACTTCCCACACGAATTCATTTTAAGTTTAATGTACTAAATGTACGGTGCTGTCACCTGTAACGATTAAAATTGTAGAAGTTTTCATAGAATAGTGTTGTTCGTGATAAAATGGCAAATAACGTTTATACGTTCGTGAAAAGCGTTATTTAAAATTATGTATCTGAATAATTGATAACTCATAGGAGAAATCTCCAATCCTCCCTGTCCTCCGAGATATTGAACAGTGTAATGGGGTCTTAGTAGAACGATTCATGACGTATTCTGTTCTAGGACTGCACCATGGAGAAAATACCAGTTACAGATGCAAAATCCCACAAATTTTGAACTATAGAAACAAACCCGGAACTTGGAGGGACATTGGGCATTTTGGAACTTCATCTTTAACGTAATTATTTAAGGTTTTCTTCAGGTGGCACTTAGTAACAAGATATTGCGAAACTAAAATGAAACAAAAACTGAAACTACAATTGGTCAAGAGTTTTCACTTTTAAAAAAGGTGGTTTATGTCTGAAAAGTATATTGGCAATGCTGGTGCATTTAATCGGATATTATTAAGAATGTTCTTAGATGTTATTCGGAGGGATGATTTAATATTTATATACGAGTTATGTACAACTTTCCGAGTTCCTTAAAGAAACAAGTACATACTAAATTATTTTTCCTCTCTAAATAGAAGATAGAATCCCCACGCTATACATGATCCCATTTCGTGTTCTGTCATTCCTAAATGGAGAAAATCAATGTAAATACTGTTTGACTTCATTTCAAATACATGATAGGAGCCCGATTGTCACGAATAAAATTTTGAAATTCAATTGTTCTGTAGCCATGAACTACCTATAACTTGTGCCTTTACAAATTTTTTGTCAATGTAGGGTAAACGCACCAGTGCTTGGTTGATCTCCAGAAGTCTACTCCAAAGACATAAAATAGCATATAAATAACATAACTCTAGTTTAAAATCAAATATGACGTATTCCCGAGTTCACGTACCTATCTCCAACCATCAGTCAATAGCAGTAAAGCGAGAGTTTTTTTTTTTTTTTTTTTAACTAGTAATAAATCTTTTCCCTTTTAGCGGTGTGTTCGTCTTTCTACTCTTAGTTTGCCATTCCTCTTATTTTTCAGTTAACTGGAAACACCCATCCTTAAATGGCAGAAGCTCTGTTTCGTCCTATTTTTAGTAAATTTTATACAACGAAAGATGCACACTTCGAACATTTGCGAGTGAAAAAAAAACTTTCATTTTATCTTTATCCATCATTTATAGTGCTAAGTGTAATAGTTCATGAAATATAAAATTTTTAGAACCGGAATATTCTTTAATGCTAACTCTGTATAAACATTTCTTTGAACCTAATTGTGCTTAAAGGAGTAGGCCGACCATTACGTATTGATTTTTTCTGAATTTCCAATGGCACTCTGAGGTGCTCGATTGATTTCCCCATAGTCTTTTAGTCGGCATTTAAAATGACTTTTCTAATTCGTGTCAAATAAACTATAGTAAGATAAGATAAAAATCTATTTCTTTTTAAGAAAATGTTTTCTTTTATCCGAGCGTATTCCGTTTGAAACATTCCTTCTAATGTTTATTTTTATGCAAGAATTTCTAAAACAGGTTTCGCAAATTCCATCAGCCGAGGCGTCAATAATTTAGGCTTTAGCGTTGAACTATTTAGTAGTAAAGCTGACAAGCGTGTCTTCATCGTTGTACTTAACAAATCTTATATTATCAAGCCAATAATTTGATTTCTTATGATCCATGTTAAGCAACAGGAAAAGATTTCAGAAGTAAGGAATTATGAAGCATTGCTTCTACAATTACGCTTGATCAAACTATTTCAACGAGTATCATAATTGGAGTTATTCTTTCTATTACTCGCTATGCTAAATTTTTATGCTTTATCAAAAGCTTCACTTGGGCGATATTGCATTAGGATAGTAATTAATTTCCAACATTGGTACTATTTCTTATTACTGCATCTAGCCAAATCTTTAATTCATTGGGTTATCGAGTGCAAAGATAAAAGTTACGAAGATTTCAAGACAGTAAAATTCTCTTGTAAACACTACAGTAACTTTATAAGTAATAAAATTTATAAGTGTAAGAAGTTGTAATTAGTTTTGCTTTAAATTTCTCTCCCAACATCTACAGCACCGAATTTAATTTTAACTGTTAACTGGTTGGACCCTTGCTGCAGAAATTAGTAAATGAGAGAACAAGCAAGAGCTGAAGTAAAGGCCCCAAGTCACGTGACTCAACGACTAGTGGGTTGATACTTTTTATGTGAAACTAGCAAAAGAAACTTATTTCTTCCGATGCTTTAAAATTTATCATGTGACTTTGGGTCTTTGCTTTACGAATGAAAGTATTCACTCCCTCAATTTGATATCTTCTCAATGGTTGGATCTGAATTAAGTTCTCTATTTCATGATAGAGAAAATTACGCTGCATTAGTTTGTTGCAGTACGTCGCGGTTAAGCTAAAAAAAATTGAAGAGATCCTCGTAGTAAAAGTATAAATGAATTTTATTAAAGTTAAAATGATTATTTACAATGTAGTTAAAACAAACCTTTTAACAAGTTACCTTAATCAAGTTATTTACAACAGTATCACAAATAGTTTAAAGCAATGTAACTGAAAATGCAACAGCAAAACAAAACATTACTAAAACAGAAAATTTTCTGCTTGGAGCAGAATTTAAGCACTGGTCAACATTATCGCTACACAGAGTCTCTAACCCAGCCCCATGCGTATGAAGTATTTCTTCAGATATCAACTCTGAAGCTTGGACATCACAAGTGTTCTCTACTGCCTCTTTGGCGCAACTTCCAAGATTTTTATATTCGCTGAAATAAAAATGGTAATTTCTAAAATATTTTTTACAAATCTCAGATCAAAAAGTTGATAAATTAATATACTCAGTCAAGTAATTAAATGTAAGTACATCTTTAAGTAATTGAAGTTTTGAAAATTGTCATCAAGGTAAATTATTTCTGCAATAAACAAACCGGTTATTATCAGAAAACCAATATTGTGTTATACAAATTGTAAATACAGTAGAGCTAGCTTATAACGAACACAAAAGGACAGCAATATATTTGCTCATCATTCGCTCATGGAAAAACGGGCTAGTGGGAAAAAAAATTCCACATAATTACTTTTTTTCCTGGTTCTATATAGCACCAAGAAAAAATACGATAGTATAATAATGAAAAAAAAGAAAAATTAAGTAAGTATCAAGCTAAAGAATTTAGTAAAACAGGTTTTTGAAAGGATAAATTTTTTGCCCTCATGTTCTAGTTTTCTAAATATGAGATCTTAATGTCTAGCTAAATTGAGAAAAGTCGACAAATTTAGCTAGTTTCGGTGAATAATGGAATACTTCTTTCACACGCTTTGCAGATGGATGTCCTGCCATTTGCAGATTGAAATTGAGAGTTATGTCCAGTTTCTCGCCAAGTTTTTAAACTCTGCTCTTTTCTCAAAGTTTCGGCAGATTTGACGACCTTATATATCCATAACTGAAAAACAAGGGCAATTAATTTTTACGTCAAAAAAAAATATGCTTTTTCAATTACTGCCTTTACTACCTATTCAAACTTATTTTCATTTTTTCACTATTCGAGTCGTTCCCTGGTCAGAAGAAGTTAGTTTTAACTGCGTTCTTGCATCTTTGTTATTCTTTTATGACTACTCATGACTAGGAAAAACAACGCCATTTGTACCTCTTATCCAAGTTCATAAAGATAGCGAATTTCTGAATTCCAAAAGAACTTTTCTAAGAAAACAGCAACTTTTTCGATTTTTCATTTCTTTGCGTCTTTGTTATCTATTGTAAGTTAGCTTAATTGCACAGGCTTGCTTTTTTGGTTCCCGCTGAAAAAAGGCGCCAAAAAAAAAAGTAAAATTGTAACATTTCCCCATTGTTAGTATGGAATCTAAGTGAAGTGAGGAAAAAAAAATCTTTGTTTGGCCCCCTGTTGTACACACATTAAATTGGTAACCAACGAGAAATGGGTACATGTCCTTATGCAAGTGCATATGAAGTTACTTCTAAAATGCATATTTTTATACATTTATTTTATGCATTCTTAAGTTCTTGCCCATACTTATAAAGTAAATACAGAAAAGGGAACTTTCAAACTTGAAGGAATGAAGTTTCGTTATAGTGCCTAGAAAGAGCACTATAGTTTCGTTGCAGTATAAAACCGGAAATTTCAATAACCAATAAAAAATTATAAAAGAAGCAAAAAAAAAAAAAAAAAAGAAGTTTCTCAGAACGAGGAGAACTCACAACTGTCGCAGGTTCAAATAATTATACGCAAAAATTCCGTTCTGCTGACCCGACTAACAGATGTTGCCAAGTTCAACAAATCGAAACATTTAAGTTTTTTCTAAAAAAGTTGAAACTAATTTGTGTTCGTTTGCAGTAGAAATTAAAAACTCAAATCATAAAAGTGTCCCATTCATAGTTTGTTTTAAATTTTTAGTCATCTTGAACCTGCACAACAAAATGAGCTGTCCTGCCAATATAAACAGAACTATGTTCCGAAAGCATCTTACATTTGTAAATTGTGCATTTAAATTAAAAAGGCAGTAGCATGTAATATAATCCATTACTTTATTTTTGATTTTAACGTATTTAATGAATCATAGAGCATTAAGGTTAGTTCTTTAAAAGAAGGTGATCAATTTCCTGCGTTGACAGCCAGTAATCTCATTTTTGCATAAAAGGTTCTGTTAAATCTCCTTTTTAGCTGCGGCGAGAAAAAATTCTAATTTGATTAGGATTTTCCAATGCCCTAAAAGATCACATTTGTAAGAATCGAGTACAAAATGCAGTTACAAGAGCACAATGTAAATATAAGTCATTGCCAGAAAAGAACAGCGGAGATTGCCAGAATTCACTGGTTGACCACAATTTTATAGGTGCTTGCAAATTGCCAACACTGAAGGTTATAGTTAGTCATTGAATCTCAGACACTTTTTTACTTATGTTTTATCGAGCTCTTTTACAGTTGGATATTGCGCGCGTTTTCGCATCTGATCCTTTCCTAATAAAGTCCTTTTTGGGTACCTGAACATCCATAAAAGGTATTAAGACTTTTCTCGACAAAGAGAAAACAGGCGATTATCAGGTTTCGTATTCTATGAAGAAATAAAAAAATATCTGGGCTTTAAATTCCCTTATACAAATTCATAAATATATGTCTGATTAAACAGTTGTTTTCCCTAAACTAAAGAAAATTACATTCGCGTCATATTCATTAATTTCATTCTTTATAATTATAGAAATGAATCGGTTAAAACGAACACTATAAAGAATGAAATTTAAGTGCATGCGGGTGACAGGGGAGCAACTTACAATTATTTTGTTTAAAAAACTTCTTTTCAAAAGGGATTTCTGAAAAATAAAATATATTTCGTTTAACAAAAAACAAAATACTTGCCAACATATTGCATTCCAATGCGATTCTTCCTTATCTCCAATGCTTTGAGGAGTTATCTTAGTCTTTAGGCATTGCTCAAAACTAGTACTTGAACTTTTGAAGCAATTTTCATTCTTTCTGACACCTGTTGGAAGATATTTATGAGCCAGGTAACCTAAACTACAATCAATAAAAATGGGCATTTTTTCCAATAAGTCTTTTCACGAAATTTATTATTTATGCTTTTTTGGAGGAAAAGCGTGAAAGACTTTAATGCAGATGCTGCTTAATGCTGAAAACCAAAATTCGTCAAAAAATATAATTAATGAAAAATTGGAAAGTGGTTTTGAGATGGGGAAAATGTTTATCGTATCCCCTCCCCATAATAAGTTAATTAAGTAGTCCGGCAAAGAATTACTGTTTTTTGTCCGAAAGAGCTCGGCGAGGACACTTCATTCCAATACTTGATTTTTGATATCAGCAATTTTTTGTTCAATTTTGAAAAGTCCAAAAAAATTAACACTGGCACCCTCGAGGGAATTTAAAGCAAATTTACATCCCAAACTTAAAGGCAGATTTGCTAATAAAAATGTTTGTTGGAAAAAGATCTTGAGAACATAAAGATAACCTTTCAGATTTAGTTATCTTAAGGGTATATTTGAACAATTAAATTTGTTTTAACATTAACGCATACGGTATAATTTCTAGCCTTTTTATCTGAGAAACCAACCAAATTCAAAGCGTAAATGTACTTACTATGAATTAATTATAATGCATAGTTATAATATTTAACTCATAGTATTAATGTATAATTTATAAATATTATTATAATGCATTATTGTTTTCTTTAAAAAGTTAATATATATATATTTCTTTTGGCAACGGAAAATAAAAAGAAATTCTGGGCGATTTATTTTTAATGGATGGAAAGAGCTGCAAACTATTTTATTTTTGATGAAAATTTATTTTAGATCGCTTTTTACTTATTTTCTTAAGTTTATTTTTATATTTTTTGTTTATTTTTTTAATTTTCAGCAACGGGGGGGAGGGGGAGAGAAATCCGTGGCGCATTATTCTTCCCAAATAGAAGGGCTTCAAACTATTTTTTTTTCTTTGTGATAAAACTTCTAATAGTTTTTAAAAAATCAAAATAGAAATTTTTGTGGAGAAACTAATATATATTAGCTGCTTTTTTATTGTTTAAAAGGTGCTGCTGCTTTGTTTATTTCTTACGTATCTATTTCAGATTAAGTGAGGCATACTTTGTGTTTAGAAACCAGCTGTAAGTATTAAAGGTATGATTGATACAATTGGCAGTCTGTTAATTAAAAGAATATAGATTCAGATTCTAAAAAGCCGATGTTGGAATAGGGGAACAGGCTCGTTTAGTTGTCGACGGAACTTTGTTAATACTGCTTTAAGGCTGCTACTAATCTTCTGTATTTTCACAAAGCTCTTACCTTAAGTTGTTCCACCCCTTTATTTTTCAAATTAAAGGTGGTTATTTTAATTTTTATTACTATTATTCAGACCGACTTTAAAAACTAAATATGAATTTTTAATCACTAAAAAATTCAATTTCTTGAGAAAAAAGGGAACGATTACGTTTGAATTTCGTAACTATTACTTTCCTTTACCTGTCCACAGAAGTATCGTATTTTCATAATTTATTGCACAGTGTATTCCCACGTACAGCCAACTCTTGATGACTTGAAATCCCGAAGAACCAGCTAAAACCTTGAGATATATATGATTCAAGTTATGGAAGGGATATTTCAAATTGCAAGGCTTCGAGAGTTTACTATTGGGAGTACAATATGTGCTTTTTTGTAATCTGCTATAATAAATTATAGCAATGAAAAAGCACCAAGTTCGCCATAGAATTTATGGCGAGTTTCCCTGATTATTTTTTCTTATGAAACAAATTTTTCAAGTAGCCAGAATTCCCCATTCTCCACTCTCACAGCATTACATTTTTAATAAGTTCCGAGTCATGTTTGGAATGTGTCAACTTTCATCATATTCATGAATTTAGATTTCCAGCAGAGAGATGATTCGCTCCCACACTACTTTACCAAAACGGACGCAAATCATGGATTCTCAAAGTAGGTGCCACTGAGAGAGGCGAAGGGTGCCGCGAAGTGTCCATGGTATTTGTACGTATGTTATATAATAGATTATTCAAAGGATGCCGCGAAACCAAACAGTTAAGAAATCCCTGATTTAAATCAATACATAAAGATGGAAAAGAAAGTGACAATTTACAAATTTTCAAAGTGGCTACCTTTAGGATTAGTACAGAGCCTTAAACATGTCACAAAATTTTCGGCTCCGGGCCGCAACTCACGGTTATTTTATCTTATGCCTTGTTTAAGGGTTTCTTTTGGGATGCCAAAGATTAACGAGGGTTAGCGCACACTCTTTTCTCTACGATGGATCAAACAGAATAATCCATTGGGTTCAAATTCTGGGGTAAACGGTGGCCATTCCTGAGCTAAAATGAAGTCCGAAAATGTGTCTTGCACCAGTCTTGAGTGCCTTTAGCTCTGTGTGCAGACGTGGAATCCTGTTGGAAGGTCCATCTTTTGTTTCCAAAGAACTATTGTGACCCAGGTAAGATAACATCTTCCAAAATGCTTTTGCTATACGTTTCTCGACTAATTTTATGCCCTGATCAGCAAGTGATATCTTCCAACTAACACATATCCTACCCCAAACCATTAGATTAGGGTCGTTGACACCGTTCAACAATGCAAAAGGGTCTTGGAGACAAGGATGTGTGCTAAACTTCCTAAAACTTTGGCATCGCTAAAGAAATCCTTTTGCAAGGAATGGGATGAAATAGCAAGTCTGTTGCGACCCATAGCTGAAAATTTTGAGTCACGTTTTAAATTCTGTATTAAGGCTAAAGAAAGGCTTAGAAAATTTGTAAAATGTTAGACGAAATAATGTATTCATATTTATTTTGAAGTTTGGTTGTAATATTTTCATTAGCATTAAAGTTATGGTGTATTATGTGTGCCTAAGTTACTTTTTGTCACCCTACAAACTATGTAAATAGTTTGAGCATTTGATTTATTACTACAAACAATTATTCTAGCAGAAATACATTAAGTAAAACATTTCAAACAATATTTATTATAATAGATTACAGTTTATTTCAAACTTTCTTACCCAATATGAAATCCGATTCTGGAGTACACATCTCGTCAACGTATGCTTTTGTATCATTGATCGTTTTGCCAAAGTCTTTGTTATCTTCGTTCAGGCATTGGTCTTCAAAATCTTCCAAACATTCTATCGTTTCGTTGCGCACTCTGGATAAAATGGAGTATTTAATGAGTACCTCACGAAAGTAGACATTTTAAAGGTTGCTTACTTTGGGATTTCAGAAATTTCCGATTTGCCGAATGGAATTCGGAAGTTTTGCCAAATGTTAAAAAATGGGGTAAGCACCCAATTATATCGAATGAAACGGGCCGTTCGGGAACTTAAAAATTGCAATATTGCTGCTGTGTTCCCACATTTGCCCAATTCTCAGAAAAGTTTATCGAATAAGCTCATTTTTGGGAGGTCATTGACCTCCCTTCAGGGCACCCCTGGCTAAAAGCATAGCATCAAGTTAAAAAAGTTACGTTAAAATTACAGTAGAATCTATTGACCACTGTGACTTGAATCTGACTTCCTTTGGTAAATCGAATATTCTGTATAAAAGAGCTATTGAAAATGCATGTCAGGGGATAGTAGAAACTGAACTCAGGCTTCACACATGCTTACAAAACATTTACAAAAAAATTTCGGCGATACCAAGGTAAGCAAATTTTTTCAGTAAATGTCACAAGTGAAAAAAATGCAATATATACTTAAGACATAATATAAATCAATACTTATTACTCGAACCATGCTCCAAGAAAGAACTATCTCAAATTTTATTACAGAAAGGTGAAGACGCTGTTCGTTCACTTGCTAAAGAAAACTGTATTAATCTACAGATGGTTCCTCTGACATTGACTAATAGAGGAGGCGCAGGCATCTCCATCATTTATCCCTCGGGAAATAACGTCAAGCCCTAAATATCAACTCGTCAAATCACCTCAAACTTGACTAGCGAACTTATTGCTGTTAAAGAGGCTCTTTCTTACTGTTTCTCTTCCCCTACTCCTAAAGACCTGGAAGAAACTGATTTTTTCCAAATCAAAATCAGCACTCGAAGCCATACGTAATGGTATGGTAATTTTCTTCTCCATTCACTCAAGATATCTTGCGTTCTTCATGGATCCCCGCTCATGTCGGAATTGAGGGAAATAAGTGTGCAGATGCTCTTGCAAAGGAAGCATGTAACCAAGATCAACCTCTAGCAGCCACCTTCACAGACGTGAATGCTTTTGCCAGGCGAAGGATCTACAATCAGCATTTCAAGGCAACAATCCCCGACCTTCACTGCCCAAGAAACCTCTTCTACAATAACTAGGCTACGTATTGGGCATTTCAAGGACATTAAAATATTACCAACTAATATTAAATTCTATTCCATCTGCAAGCACTGTCCCCATTCACAACTAACCTCTGATCTTGTTTTTAATTGCCAGGCCATTATTCGCTCCCTCCTCCAACTTTGAGCACCTTCAATTGAAATACTCTACAGCCTTTGGGCTCCAGAGTTAGCAGATCTAGTCATCAAGACTTTTGAAGGTATCTAAACCTTTCGCACTCTGCACTTCATTCGACACGACAACAATTTTTATCGTATCGTTAGTAATACAGTTCAATTTATTTTTCGTACCTTAATTTTTAACATTATACGCAGTAAACAAATAAGTACTGTACTTTATAACATTTCTTACTTTCACACTCGATCGCTTTCAATTTTAATGGGATTTAAACAGAAAAATAGAATTATATAGTGTTTCAAAAATTTTGCTAGTGTGTTTGAGAAAAAAGTTATAGAAATTCATAGACACGGATGATTTTTCCGCAGTAGAAATTGTTGCCTCCGATGATCTTGAAGTGACGTTTACTTACGAAAAGATAAAAATCCAATTAACAGACTTCGGTAAAACGCGACTTCGGATAATAGAGGTTCAACTGTAGTACCTAACTAAAATTATTTTACACTTGACAAATGAGGAAACTAAGGCGATTAATTTAGATGTTCTTAATTTGTAATCTTGGAAGAGTACAAGTACTTCGAAGATAATTTCTACAAAAGCTGAAGTCCTTTTAGGTAACCTAATTTGTAGTTCCTTAGTTTTCTTCAAAACATAGTTATATATATATATTTTACTTTTACTGTCTGGTGTCCCCTCAAAAAACCAGGGTTTTACTTAGAGGCGTCTAGAACAGTTATTTTGTCGTGTTCTCTCTGTTTATGATCTACTAATGTGTCAATTTTTCCGATTGAGGAAAAAGTAAAACAATTTTGAATTACCATTATTGAAAGCTAATTTTCGTCCGGTTGTTTTAGATGGTTTTCTCTCCCGCGCTACTTGGGGGAAAATTGGGTAGTGACGCTCAGCGGATAATCCCTCTTACTCAAATATTTCTAAACAGAACTACATGGGAAACCTGTGATCCATATCCGCTTGCAGCAAAATCCATTGAAAATGTCTAGGATAGTCATTTTTGGAAGGAAACAGTATTATAAACTGTTTTCGTAATCTCACCTTATTGTTCGAAACAAATTTAGTTTAATTAAAAAATTCTACAGCATTTTATTTGAATGCAAGTTAAAACCATTTTCAGATGTTAATTGACTCATTACACCTATAAAGTATGTACGTTCAGCCGTACGTTCATGCTTATATTTACGGTACTTTGTTAAGCCTGCTTTGTTGCATTGTATTAAAATCCAACATGGCCATGAAGGGTTATAGCGCTCACGTAAGTTGATAAATGTTGAAACCAGTTGAAAAGAAAACATTAAATGATACTCAACTGCATGATGACCACCTAAATAATTTTCTTCAAATCTGACAGAATACGGAGACAAATGCGCTGCTTTTGTGATGGATTACAAAACGAGATTTCACTACAATAAAAAGTTCGAAAGTGGTTACATAAAGCCTCGAATAGTAGTCACTCATTTAGTGACCTGAACAACTCATACAACTAACGTATGTGACCTGAACTGAAATTCTGTATTTATAAAGTTTGAGCATAGTTACCCTACCGTGCGCGGCATTACCCTTCAAATGTTCTTAATACACTTTTCGAAATTGATTGCAAACTGTTCCTCATGCTTTAGCATAAGCATTTGTTTGTTTGGTTTAATGCCCATAACTTACACCATTGCTTTGTGCTAAGAAAAGATTCCACGGTCTTCATTCAATTTAACATGTACATCTAAGTCAACATTCTGGATAATATCTGTACCTCGGAATCAGAGGAACGTTAGTCACAAATTCGATAGTTTTACAGTAGAGAGGAAAAACTTTTCTGGAGCATGCAAAGGATGGGACGCGTGCTCTTTTAACCCTGGTAAAAAATTGAAAAATTTTTTATAAAGAATTTCGTTCACTTGGCTCGATGCGGGATAGGCTTCTACATACAATGCACTAATAAAAATAAAATCTCAATTTTTGGACTTACGTCCTACTGCCTCGGAGGTACAGATATGATTGAATTTTTTTAGGATCTGTTATAAATAAACAATCATTTTAACTGATTTATTCCATTTATGAATAAAGTTTTTAAAATAAAAGTTTCACTTTGATTTTTGATCTGTTATGCATAATATTTAAGACAAGCAAAAATTGAAAGTTTTTCATCACTTTTCATGATCAGAAATATCCTCAAATTCAATACGATGACATAAAACTATCTAGGTTTGTGACACATTCCCAGGTTTACTACCTTTCAGGCGAGACAGAATTCGCAGTTTTGATTTCAACTTTATATTTATTTCTAAGGAATTTTATGCCTCCGTCACAGACTTCAAGTGCACAATTCTTATTTTACACGTAAACGTCTTGCGTTAATAGACAGATGATGTAAGGACAGATATATACATTAAGAAGATATCTTAACTCAAGTGACATTTTTTTAACGTACTAATTTATTTAAAACTTAAACCCGATGCTCTTTCCTTCTCTTAAATCCTCACAGAATTAGTTTGAATAATTGCTTGGATATATATGCAATATTAAAATAGGTGCTTGGTGACGTAAAAGCGGTGTCCTGTCATTAATTTCGTGATTCAGGAAAAAAATCAACTTAAACTTTACATTGTTAAATTACAAAAACCAACAAGCACGCAAATCACGTGTTGTGTGTACTGTAGTATCACAGAGTAAATAAGTTTAAAATAGCCTTCGGTAAAAGTGTGATCCCCCCCCCCTTCCAAGTTATGTCTCGTCTGTTAAGTTGCGATATGGTATGAAATTTTAAGAACAATTATTCATCACATCGTTTAGTATTTCTATATTCTTGTGGGATGCCTCAAGAACTATTTTTAAATTTCAAGTACGGAAAAACAAAAATAACACTTACGTGCAGGAAGAGTTCAAATTTTTCTCAGTTAGTGTTATTCCAGACGGGCTGACAAATCTCAAAAACTCTGTAATACAGCATCTGAAGTTCTCAAAGTCACATTCGGCAAAAACCGAAGATGAAAATGCTAAAAAATATTTCAAAATGTTACGATTAAAACTCGGGGATTAAAAGGCGAAACGAAGCAAAAATGAATTCGACTACCACCATACTAACATGCCCGGAAACAAGGTTCTAAGTCAATAATAAAACAAATTAGACGTCATGCGCCATTTTTGGCAGCCCCCCCCCCCCCCTGCAACTTTAACTTAACAAGCCGAGCTTAAAAAACCTTACCAGGCTACGCCCCTAATAAGTAATATTAGGAAATCCATTTATTTTCAGATGGGAACGCTCAGAGAAATGACTCTTCCCCTGCCGCTGCACTATTATTTTCTTTATTTACAAAAGAAAAAATATTGTTATTTATTTAGAGCCCTCTAATATAGATTGTCAGAGTTTGAAATTAAAGTAGTCCAATATTTGACTTCAAAGAAAATTATAGACTGCAATTATGAAATACAACCATTTTTTAGTACTTTAGTAATGAATCAAACAAAGTTTTTTAGTTTAAAATGTTGCTTCTATGAGTAGCTGAAAAATTAATTTCAATGCGTTTTAATAATTAGCATTTATTTTAAACTTTGCTAGAAATACTCATTAGTCAATGGAAAAGCTAAAACAAAAGCAAGTAAAAATTTAGTATTTTTAATTATCATACTATTAGATTATTTTTTTACATTGAAAAGTAAAAACAATACTGAAACTGTTTAATGGAGGAAAACGCACTGAGAATAAATAATTTGTTCAATTCCATTGTTTTACGTATTTCAAAACCAGCACGTAAGAAGGCATTATTTAGAAAACTGATTGTGTTTTATTCGCTCCCTTTCGAGTACTCCATAGTTTGAGTAAATATTATTCATTTAAAACCAAATTTTGGATTTCAAGCGATAAAATAAATTGCATCGAAAAAGCTTTCATAAACGTGTGATCGCATTTTACAAGATTTTAAATACATCTCAAGGTTTTATGCACGCACATTAAAAGAGCATCGTTTTTAGATTAAGGTTTAAATATTCGACTTTGAAACAAAATAGTGCTTAGAAAAACAAGTCCTTGAATTACAAAACAAAAAAGTATACAAATTTTGAGGGAGGTTTTAAAGAAATAAATTCAAGTGAATAAAAAAGTTGAACCCTTTGCATTTTTATCAAGAAAGGATACTACGGAAAATTAAAATGCATCCGGTTCTGTCACGACAGTCAAGAAAAAAAAATTCAAAAGTGAGTTGAAAATAGTTTACTATAGCAAAAGTAAAAACGCAACGCATTTACTTTCCCTAACCAAGCACCTTGAAAAAATAATTTGTTTTGCAACTTGATCTCTATGCAATATTTATATTCGAAACATTATGCACGTTTCAATGTTTTATCGTTTTGCCAAACTGAAAAATCTTCCGTTGAAAAAAGAAATCAATAGATTAAACTTGGAAAGACTGCTAAAATTAAAAATTTTCTCTTCGATTGGCTTATTGCAAGTAAAATTCAAACCAAGGGACTTTATAAAAACAATTTCGAACAAAGAAAAAGCTATTATAATTTGCGGACGAAAATATGTATAAGACACAATGACAAGGTTTTGTCTTATTCCATTCGTAGCTAATTTGATTTAAAAAAATGCCTAAATTTCGTGAACCATTAATAGCTGAAGTTCAAACCAATGGCAATTTCGAACAAAACCAGAGCTTCTGATTTACGAAATGAAATGCGATAAAACTGAATCACATTGACAAGGATTAATCTCATTTCCTCTGCAGCTAATTTAATAGAAAATTGCTAAATTATAAAAGTCACTTTTAACTCCTTGAAAAACAAACAAAAAAAAGTTTTTTTAAGTAAACAATCTGAAGCAGCAATCAATTGCAATTGCTTACTAGTATTTAAAGTCCAATGACACACAAGGCAGCGTAGTTATAAACACATATTTACAATGCTATAAATTAATTAAATGAACTAAAGCTTAGAACATGCAACTACTTTTAACTCCACTAAAATATTCGCTTCTTTTACCTGAAAGTAGAACTATTACCAATGTCGCTTTCATGTTTCTTTCGTGAGTGTAAATGCCTTGAATCGTGAGCACCGTTTTGACTTCACAATATAAAGCAATTGTAATACCGCAAAAAAACTAAGCACTACGCCACCTACTTTCTTACTGTATACTGTTTAACTTTTGAGTAATTGAAGAGCTCGAGGAAAGAATGTGATATGCCACATGATGTGAGTTTTCAGTCGGCCAATTTCCAAAGTATAAAAAATATTTGTGGAATTTTTCAAAGGTATTATATGCATTTCTATATTTTGCAATACTGAAACCAGATATGTTTAACGTTTCAATTTTAGTTATGAGAAACAAAAATTTTGATCCCATAGTCACTCCTTGTGGCTTGTCACATTTCTTCCGCGAGCCCTTCAGGCGTTTTTGAGAATTTGAGTTATTTGGAATTAAAGAATCTGGTTGCAGAAGCAATTGGACGATGCGATGCTCGTCGCAGATTCTTGAAGTGCCCTGAAGACTATTTCTGAACTGGAAAGATACTTTTGGCCCAAATTTGAAAAATGTAAAATAGGATGAAACAGAAAAAAAATAGTTTTAAAAAATGCCCGAAATATATGTAGAAATCCTCGGTATCTCAAAGGTTGGATGCACTTGCTCTGGTAGCTACCTGAGCCTCAGTTTGTTATTTTATTTTCGAGATTTTTAATCTAAGTTTCACTCTTAATTTTTAAGCAAAGCATTTTGTTTTTGGCCATTCTTTCGCGTTACAACAAATCTAATGCTGGTTTACCTTGTTAACTATTTTTGGCTTTTTTAGTCTGTGTTGCATACTGTTAAAAAGAAAAAATCTGCTCGTAGATTAAAATATAGAATGAATTTCTCCTGGCTACAGGTGATAATATAGTACTGCAATAACTTGACTAAATAACCAATCGTATCGTTTAACTCAGACCCATATCATTACAAAATCCTTTTACTGTATTTTTATGTGTTTTCTTATTTATTACGTAATTTCCATCTTCAAAAAGAGATATCAATCAAGAAACAGAATAAACTGTGACGAGAAGTTTGTTTATTTATTTTATTTGTTTATACAGAAACTAAACAACTTCACATACAAAGAAGATTAATTACAACTTTGGACACACTCAAGAAAGATTTCCGACAAAAGTAAAGGAAATAGCACCCAGGGTAGTGGCGCATTTCAAATTTTTCGAAATTTAAGTCCGAAACGCATGGAACCTTGCACATGCTTTCATGCACATAATTTTGTTGCTTCTTGGAGGAGAGGAGGAGGGTATGACCTCCTCACTTCAGAGTCTTAATTTGTACGGCTCTTAAACCATGTGGGGATTTTTTTTTAATTATTTTTATTTTCCTGTATTTTATTTTATTTTTACTGGTTTTAATCATTTTTTAAAATTATATTTAGGTTCTCTTGTTTCCTTTCTTTTAAGCTATTTTATTTGATTAACAATTTTTTCATTCTTCATTTAATGTAAAACTAAGTTCTAGTACAAAAGAAATATAAAAACTTTCAATTCTGTGCTAAAAATATTTATTTCCTGAGTTCATAAAATGCATCACACTCAGTGAACTGAAGTGACACAACTTAAAAAAAATAATAATAATAAATAATAATAATAATAATGGCATTGAAGAAAATCAAGGTTGTATGCAGCAGGAAGAAGGGACACAGTGGGACAATTTTCAATTTTTTTTTTTTTTTTTTTTTTTTTTTTTGTACTTCCTTTATTTTTAGTTTTAAAGACATTTAAATTGCAGAACATGATTATTGAACTTTTCAGTTCTCACTGTTTTTTTTTTCTCCTTAATATTTTTAATACCTTTTAAAAAATATTATTTTACACGGTTTTCAAGTGGTCACACTGTGCCCAAGTGAGGGTACAGTGGGACAGTGCCTTGCATTCAGTGAGACATTGAGAAAGGCACATAAAGACAAGATACATTTTTCAACATATTGTTATTATTAAATAGAGATTGAGGTATATATTGTACACAGAAAATATGAAAACAATTTCTAAACGACAAGACTTTAAACTATTTTTAATAAAAAATTACGTGTGGGAGTTGAAAATTATTTGTAAAATAACGTTTGATGCATCTGAAATGATAAAATATGTCGTAATAAAAAAGAACATGAAATGATAAGATAATGGAAATGATAGAATAAAAGATAATCAAAACTTTTAACGTCGTTTTAACGTAGAAAACATCGATAGTCTTCAAGAAATTATAATATGTTTCTGTGTTGTTTATGGCTTGCCACAAGGCATTAGTTTTGGTCACTTCAGAGTGTTATTAGATGTTTCGAAACACAAAAACTCAAAATATTGTATTCAGATTACAATTTTTAAGAAGTATTTCTGAGTAATAATAGTATCAACATATAAATGGGCTTGTAAATGCGGTTTTTAGATGTACGTAAATCAATGTTCATTAATAATCGTAATTTAATTTTAAACCTTAATGCAGTAAAATATATGTACTTTGCGCTAAAACGCTTACTTTATAGTGGGGAATGTGAAAGGTACAATGAGACACTCCCACCCATTGGTATCCACATAATTGCATTTTTGAGCCAAGAGCCAAAAGTTGTGCAAAATTAATCAATGAAATAAAGAACATTACATGCATGCAATAAAGAAAGCTTCAACTTTAAATTAATTCACTGATTATTAAATAATAATTTATACCTCAAATTCAAAAACAAAAGAAAGAAAACCTTCGCATGTTTTTTCCAACAGCGATAGCAAAAATTAAAAAGGCTGCAGCTTCTCCACAGGTTGAATTGTAGCAATGGCTAGTCTCTACGATTTTGTCATTTGGGTTAACTAAAGCATAGCATATATTTTTTTAATTTTTAGTGTTAGAATTCTGGGAAAAATTCCATTTTTCCTACTATACCCCCCGAGACACTGTGCCCCCCTCTCCCCCACTGCTTTCAACTGATTTAATCTAAAGTACTACAATAAGAGCAAAACATTTAAGTTTGAATTTTTTTCCTCTAAACTATGAAAAATTATTGGTATATCATTAATGATTGTATACTCATACGTCACTGAGCACCAGTTACGTAGACTAACTTTGTGCGTGTTTCAATTCGAGAATGAGCATTAAAATCAATAATTTGTAATTTTGTTTTGATTTTATTAATTTTTGAGCTGTTTCACTTCTGTTGCCGGCGCTAGATATGTGATGTGTATACTCGACAAGCTGAAGTTCTGCTTATTTTGTTTCATTAATTACTTAATGTTTCTTGTGTATTGCTAAAAAATAAAATAAAATAAAATAAAAAGAAAAAAAACTACAATTTTAGTATAAAGGAAAAATAGCAAAAACTTTCAAATTCGCAAAGAAAATATTTTCTTAATACATAAATGTTCTGTTTATACTCTACAAAATTAAAACTCAAGAAAGAATTCTGAAACAAACTGGTTCAGTAAATAACAAAATGGGCTCTCAAACATAAATATGAGGTTTAATGTAATGAAAAAGTAAACAAGAACGCTAGAAACAAGACAAATGCAGATACAAAATGTTTCACACTATGACCACAATGTTTTTCAGTGTCTTGGCAAATGTAGTTATGATAGCTTCTGTAAGTAGACATAACTGTATTCTGGAACTCTGTTGTATTTGTTGGACATACATTCATTTCTTCTCTGAGGCACTTTTGTGTCTTTAAATTTGAACTAAAATCAAATACCAAGTGTTACAAGCATGAAAAATAACATTATGTACCGTGAAGTACTAATTACACCAAACATATTAACGTTAAATAATGCTTATTTATGAAATTAGAAATGTTTTGGTTTTAATCTATACCTTGAAGAAAGAACTACCAATGTCAGATTTTAACCAAATTTAGAATAATTTTAATAATAGAAATCTGTCCACGAATTGGTAAATTTTTCGGTGCAACAACAACCTATGTGTGCAGCTCCTTATTATTGGGTTATATAGTAATCAAATTTACCTAACTCCTATAATCTTTGTTTTTTCTACATTCAGTATTTTTATTTACAGCTTAAATATCTAATTGTAATTGGGTCATTCCATGTAAAATCAACAACGCAGTTGACCTGACCATGTCAGATTTTCATAAAAGAAATATTACTTTTTAAAATCTTAAAGTTAGATATAATTTTTTTTAATCTATCATTAATAATTAATGAGTAAATATTTTTTTTAATTCGTTTAATAGTTCTTTTTTTTAACATTCCAACAGTGCTTTAAAAAATGTTGAGTTCTATGGAAGCTACAGCAGAAAATTATAAACACTTTAATTTAATAGAGATTTAAATTTTTATTTTTCTTAAATATTTTCACAAAATTTTAAAATTTGAAAATTGAATAATTTAAAGATAGCGTCCTTTAAACGTTTTTAAAAAACATTTATTTTTTAATATATTCTAATGAATACATCTAAAAAAATTTTAGAATAGCACCAGGGATGGACCTGCAGTTATAGCAAATAATGTGAGAACTAAGAAATTAAACCTTTGTACAAAGAAGTAAATGGTAATCAACATTGTATTTAAAAGGTGTTCCCTGTAACTCCGAAACACATTTTGGCTATCTGCTAAATATACTAATTTTGTGTGTTAAAACGTTGTTGATACCATTTAATGTGAGAAATATTTTGAAATTTTTTCTAAAATTTTGCTTCAAAATGTTATTAATTCAAGTCATATAGAAACTACACAGTAGGGTGGTTGGAAAATATCGATTTTCTTATTTCGGAATTGCGTTACCTCTCAAATTTTATAGTTTGGTATTCTCAATTGGAGAAAAATATTAAAAAAAAAAAAATTCTAAGTTGACATCTTCAGTTAGCGCACTAGGCTGAAAGTTTGAAAAAGTATGTTAAAAATTGAATTTTTCAAAAAATAATAAAATTAGTTTTTTATACTTTTATAAGGCAACAGCCATAAATTGTCAGTATATAGCGGATTTTGAACCTAAAAAATTATTTTATCGCTTTTACATAAGATCTTTCGTTTGCGCATATGCCTTAAATGTGGCTAAAATATCCTGAAATTTGAAGCCCGGAAGAAAAATAAAGTAATGAAACATTGCCTAATGCCCTGAACAATTTAAAAAAATAAAGCTTTTAAAAGATGCCTCAACTGGCGAAACCTTTTTGGGATACTTGTCGCGACCAGTTGGATAATTCACTTGAGGAGTTTGAATTTAGTGTGATGAACACAGGTGAAGTTTGCGTAAGAACAATAAGCTTGCCTACAAAGAAATGGCGGACGACCTTAAAGCGAAACATCATTTGTATTGTTTGTAATAGGTAGAATCTGCCAGAAGCACCGAATAGTAAGAGGCATGGTTGGGCTAAGCCTATCTGTTTCAAAATAACAAACAAACAATTACAAATGATGTTCATCCTTCAAGGTCATCCGCCTTCTTTTCGTGGTCAAGCTATACCTGTCCCATACTAAGTTCCTGACAGTATGCAATCACTTTAGCGTACAATCCGCGCCATAAATCAAGAAATTTTTAAACGCAGCTTTTCACTTTTCAAGCGAATGTGAAGTAAGTAAAATAGTGAAACTTTCTAAAAACTATAAAAATCTTACCAACAAAGAGATTTAGCATCAGTTTTGCCTTCGCTGGAATATTTTTTAACGCAATTTCGCCTTCGCATAATTTGCTTGTTGTAACAATGACTGGAGTTTAAAAATTCTGGAAAGAAAAGAAAGAAATCAGAAGCTAAATAATGCAGATCCAGAAGCATGAAAGTTTTGAGTAGTAAAAGACAAGTTTTTAAATAATAAAAAAGTGTTTGGAACTTGCTACAGATCAACATAACTCTCCTGACCTACTGTTTTATCATTAACTGATTAATTTTTAGATTGGTAACACTGAAAAAATCTTTATGAACTTTTCTCTGAAGGTTATTAGTAAACTCAAGCTCTTACAAAAAGTGCGAAGGGACTACAATTCCACTATACTTGTTCGTTTTTACAGTGTGCTCGTAAAGGGTTCGTGAACAAATCAGAAAACTCATACATACCTACTTTGTTTTGGTTTTTAAAATTATTCCTTTACAGTAGCAAAGAAATTGTTTAATTTCCTTGGAACTGTCTAAGGGTTCAAAGAAGGGTAACTAGACTAGTAAAGGGACTGTCAGATTTATATTATGATACCAGACTTAATAGGCTTAATATGTATAGCCTGGAGAAAAGGAGAATCAGAGGGGACATGATTCAGTTGTTTAAATTTATCAAAATGAATGATGTTAATGGATTAAATTTTTGCTGCACAGAAACCAGGACAAGGGGTCATTGTTTTAAGCTATTCAAGTATCAGGCTAACCTGGAAATAAGGGAAAACTACTACTTTAGTAGGGTTGTGGGCACTTGGAACAGCTTACCGGAAGAGGTGGTAATGAGCAAGGAGGTGGATAGCATTAAGAGGGCCATTGATCTTCATTGGGGATTAATAAATTAACTAGAACTAGCCTAGCTCGGCCACGAGCCTGTTGCTGGTCGTTACATTTGTATTTGTATTATTATTCTTCGGACACTACTCTGTTGAGCTTCAATGTTAAGCCCTATCTACTACGTGTTGACTGTTTCTATAGCCATGATTGGCTGCCACTCCTGATGTCGTCTATGAGGAACCACGCTTTAAGGTAGTGTATTTTCATTTTCGTCAAACGTGTTAGTTTGATGTTCATGTCTTGTTTGAATAAAAAGATCCTGTGCTTCTACAACACTGCATCTGCAAACTTATTTTTTTGTTTTCAACAAACTCATGGTAAAAAAAAAACTTCATCATTTGCAACCCTGGTTCGAAATTTTAAAAAAGTTTTCATGTACACTAAACCAATATTTTGGGGGTGATTGGGGTGTGATGCACTACCAACTTTTGATTGACTTCGAAGTGTCACAGGAATTTTTCCAAGCAAGCATTAAATGAGCAGGAGGTCTGTCATTTGAAATTTAGTGAATCGCATAAATATTGCTCGCTAGACCCGGATTTTCTTGTTAAAAGTGAGTTATACTCCCATTGAATCAATTTTGTACTAACTTCGTGTGTCTGTTTTTCTCGCTAAACAAAGATTCTCATTAAATCAGCACTCGTTAAAATCTTGTGTAACTGTAGTTATTTCTGAGTCAGTAGCTTTGACAAGAAATGTACGATATGTCCACAGAAAAAAAAACAATTTAAGCGGACTCGTCATTGGACGATCAAAACGGGAGGAAACACGCCCCCCCCCCCCCTGGATTGTAAAATCTGTCAACTCTTAACAACTCGAAGTCCCAAGAGACCGGCTAAAATGTTCGAGATATTGGTAGTTCGAATAATTGGAAGTTTCCACAACAGTTTCAAGAGTTTGGGACCCAAGACTTTGAGATAAAGGAAGATTCGAGCTATAAACTTCTAGTTATCGAGATCCGACTGTATTGTAATATGCATTTCGCATGTATTGTGATGCTTTTATACACGAATATACTGAATAAATGCTTTTTGCCCCTTCCACTGGAAATTTTGAAATGACGGGTCTGGGTTTTAATCATATTCAGTAAACAAAAGAACCTCTCATAACTAAACTCTTTGAGTCCTTTGGAATCCATGGGAGGGCCTTGGCCTGGATTTACGACTTTTTGAGAAACAGATTCATCCGGGTAAAGTTCAACAACACTTTGTCGGAGAGCTTTGGGCTTTCTCAGGGTGTTCCTCAGGGATCTGTTCTGAGCCCAACCCTATTCTCATTATTTATAGCTGGAATTGAGAGAGAGGTTTCGAAAAGATGCGAACTGAGGTTGTTCGCAGACGATTTAGTGCTATGGGATTCTGGCCCTGACATCCATAAATTGGAACATTGCATCAACTCTACACTCAATGAAGTGTGTGGTTTTGCAGAGGGTCACAAATTGTGTTTTAACCCTTCCAAATCTACAGTTAGTTTCTTTACAACAAATAGGAGACTTCTTAACTATCAGCCAAAAATCTATATGAATGCTCATCCGCTTGCGGTGGAAAAGCACACTAAATACTTGGGTTTTGTTCTGGACAGCGAAGTTACTTGCAATAGACATATCGATCACTTAATACAAAAAAGCAAAAAACGCTTAATGATCTTAAAATATATTTCAGGGCGCGACTGGGGTGCCGACTCTAAAACTCTCAGAACTACTTACATGGCCCTAATAAGGCCTATTCTAGAATACGGCTTTCCAGTCTACAGCTGTGCCTCAAACACCAACTTACAAAAGCTTGAAAGGGTACAGCTTAGTGCGGCTCGTATTATTACAGGATACAACTTCGTAATAGTTGCCCAAATGAGATAGTACTATATGAGGCCGATCTGCAACCTCTCAGCCTTAGGAGAAAAACTAATTTGATGAAATATTTCTCAAAGCTCACCAGTTATGGGACCCAGAATCGAACGTCTGAGTTCTTGTTGAGGTGGACCAACAATAAAAGATTAAAGAAAAATAGCCCTTTAAGCTTGGCTGACTCAGACAACTTGATCCCAAAAAATGTAATTCAGCATAGTTTGAAACAAAGCATTAATCCCTCAATTGGTTTAAACAGAGTCTACTTCCACACAGATCTTCTTTCCCAGGTGAACAAGAAATCAGATGACCGGCCTATTTGAAACAATTGGCTTTAGAAGTGATAAACAATATCCCTGAGGACTCTATTATAATGTATACGGATGGTAGTAAGGATGAACGTAACTGCTCTGGTAGTGGTGTTTATGTTTTTTCTAAGGGTGTGCAACAAAATTAAGCAGAAGAAATCCAGACTGTTGCTCAGTGTTTAGAAGCGAGCTTATTGCTATCGATGAGGGGCTCGGTTCAATTTTGTCTTCTCCCGGCTCTTCAGCCATTTGGATTCTGTCAGATAGCCGAAGTTCCCTCCAGTACCTTTCTAATTGGCATAAAGTGGGTGATGGTACTGGTGTTTCTATTATTAACAAACTGGAGCATATTTCTTCTTTTCGAGAGGTGCATTTTCAGTGAATTCCATCTCACGTTGATGTACACGGTAACGAGATGGCCGATATCTTGGCTAAAAAAGGGACTGGTGAACCACTTTATACACCTGATTCTTTGACTTACTTGGAGCTATTTTCTAAGGCTAAAAGAGATGCAAAGTCCTCCTGGACTGTCCCTCCTACCCATAATTGGTACCAGGCGAAGTGCCCGGGAGGTGCATTATCTCTCAAGTGTGGTAGGCGAGATCAGACGACCATCACTAGGCTCATTAGTGGGCACCTAAAATCATTGACTTATTGCAATGAAAAAAAGACTTTTCCAACCTGTGTGAAGTGTGCCGACCATCAGGCCACCCCCGAACATATACTAAATTGTCTGGGACTTTCAAGATTGGATCTTTTGGCTGATCCAATGTTGGTGTTGGATTTTTTGAGAGTGACGAATTTTATAGACCTGGTTTGCAACACCTGGAGCCTTGTTGTACTTCATAGCTTTAAAAAGTTTGAGTAAGAAGACTTTTTACATATTTCTACTATTAATGAAGGTCAATATCTGCATCTAAAGTAAATATTTATTTAAGAGAAGACACAGCATTTGTTTTAAACAATTTAGAAGTTACAGAAAAACTTAGCCACTCCATTTGTCTATTTATCTCCGGAGCTTCAGTAGTATTTTTTTCAGCTCACCGTCTTACATTTGGAAGCTGCTGTAATGCTAACTTCATAGCTATTGCATCACAGTGCTCATGAATCTTGATGGTATAATTTTAGGGCGATTTCATAGCTTTCCTCAAACTTACTTACATTTTAGGCATTTCGTGATTCATCTTCAGAAGCCCTCAAGATTAAATTAATCTTTTTTTACAATTCAGGCTATCGTCAACTTTTGGTCAATATACTCAAACTTCAACGTTCATTTAGTGTATCTATAAATTTACATAGGAATAATAATAATGATAATAATAATAATAATAATAAATTCTAGAAAAGCATTCGGTATTGTACAAATTTTCTTTATTATTTATTATTAGTTATTTTATCATCATTATTATTATTTGTATTGTTTTCCTTATTGTGTTATTTAAAATTTATTAAGCAGTTTAAATTATATGATATGTTTCTTATCGTTCAAAGTGTTTTTTAAAACTTTTTTTCTTAACGTGAGAGCCAAACTGCTGAAAAAACCTTTTAGTAAATTTTTGAATACTTACTTATTTGCTCTTGCGAATTATTAGTACATAGCTGCTGTATTAAAACGGATGCATTCTTTAGACCAAAAGGTGTACTTGCGCCGTAACAGGAGGTTGGAATTTTTCCTAAACACTCTATAGTACTGTTAGACAACCTAAAAAATAAAAACACTGATATGAATATTTTCCAAAAAAAAGGAAAGAGCTTACTTTTTGTAATTCACAATATTAGACATTAGTAGAAGCACCAATCACAGAACATAGCATGCAAAGCAAAACTTATGGAGAAACCAAATCAAAATTTTTAAGCAAAATCAAAATTGCTCATTTAAGGAAAAGGCCAATAGTAAAGGTCAATCAGTCTATAAACCACGAGTCAGTAACTTTGAGCAACAGTTTTAGTTATACTACACATGGGATAGTTGTACATTCAGGTTAAAATTTTATGGGATGAGATATAATCAATATCCTTATTTAAACGGTCTTAAAATTGATATACAATTTTAAGACCGTTCAAGTTTCAAGATTAATTACTCTATAAGCTTCGAGTCAGTAACAAATTCAGCTTAGAATTCCATGGGATCTAGTCAAGTTACTTAATTAAATGGTCCCAAATTTGGCAACTTTGAAATAAATAATTTTAAAAAAAAGATAGTTGGTAATAATTTACTTAAGAATGGCAAACTATTTCTGATTAAATTCAAACCTAATATTAAACTAATTTTCCCCACGAAGAAGATAAAATAAAGTGAGATTAATGCTCTTACGTGAGAAGTAAGTGCATTAGAACCATAGGAAAGTTGCTAACTTTCGTCATATCTATAAGCACACATATTTTTGTCTTGCCCCTTGTAACTCCAAAGCACATGTCTGAAAGGTTTTTCAAATCTGGACTTCTTTTTTTTTTTTTTTTTTTGACGCTATATTTATATTTTTACTTTTTAGTCCTCACTCATTTATTTATTTTTTTAAGTTTATTACTTAGTAGTGTATGTACAAAGTTCTACTGTAATTAATTACTCAATTTCTAATCCAACTGCAATCCTCTTTCTAAAATACAGCATTGATTTATAATCATTATAAAGTCAATAAAATTAAAAAGTTAAAAACCTCCGACTGAGTCGCAAATGTAGAATCAAAAGGGAAAATTTAAAATCCTGTTAAGGGAACAAGGGACTTTTGAATTTTACTTTTCAATTTTATAATTTTACACCATGTATTTGAAGTAATAGAACAAAAATAATATTTTCATATCAATATTAGACATTTTAAATGTTAATTTAAAAATTTTAGTGTTAAAAAAGGTGTTTTGTGAGGCATATGGAACGCAACATGGGCAGAATTGAAAACACTCCAGGCGCAATTCATGTAAACGAAAACCAACAATATTTTTTTTCCAGATGTAGTTTATCCGTATGAACATAAATGGGCATTGAATTCAATCTATGTGCGTATATAAACTAGAAAAAAAAAAAAGCAAATTATGAATAGAATTTTACGTTTTTTTAATACGTATGCTACTTTGCTAACAGCGGATAAATAGTAAATTTTTGTATTTGGGTAAAGTAATGCCCAGTTTTATGAAGTATAAGACTGTTAATGTGCTCAAAAAATTTTGAAGCGATACAGTGAAAAATAATGCGGTGGGAGCATTTCGAGCCAAAAATGATGATTAAAAACGTGTAAACAAAAATCAGCTGATACTTTTATCCCTTTAAATACCACGCCCCCTTTTTTAAAAATGTAAATAAAATGCGTAAAAATCATAATATCGCAAAAATGAAAATGGATTATCAAAGCTGGTACTAAGCTCTATTTTTTTGGCGCAAAAACATTTTTTGTGAAATTTGGTTGATTTTCCGAATGTATAAAGTCCCTTGTCCCCTTAAAAGCCTTATTCTACTAAAAATCAATTGCAAATATTTTATTTGTTAACGAATCGAAGTTGGAAACAGATAAAAATATTTTATCATTGCATTTTCTTTCCAATTGCGTAAATAAAAGGCTTAACCGTATTTAAATCTGCTAAAAAAACCTTATAATTCGAATTTCTACATATCACGGAAGTTCCAAACACATTCTATCATAGGCAGATAAAATTACTCTTTATTTTGGTACTAAATTTTTAAATATGTTTTCACTGCTAAAATTGCGAAAAACCTTTTAGAAGTTTTTAATATAGTATCGAAGACGCAACCTAGCTAAGAACACTCTCGATCAACTCTCTTTTCGAACAAAAATTCTTTTTTCAAAATCGGTCCATCCGTTCAGGCTCTAGAGTTCCACCAGACACGTCAAACTTATAACCCCTTTGTTTGTGGTGGGTAAAAATAGCAAAAGAAGCAGATGAATTCTGCATAATGTTACATTATGCTAACCGCACATAGGGAGATAAAAATAAGCCTGTATTTAAAAACAATTACAAGACCCAGGTGTATGTAAGCTGTGTCCAAAGCTACATCTCTTACAATGGACAATTGTAGCTGTGTCTAGAATTTCCTTTTTTTTTTCTGTAGAAAAGTTAGAACGAAATAAACAATGTACATAAATATTTTGCCATTTTGTGCATCATTATGTTCAAAAATAATAGCATAATTTTAAGTAAAAATGGTACAAAAAAATATATTCATCACGTCGACAAATGAATCCAGTGTCCCTAGAGCTAGGGAGATTTGACCGAACACCAAGGGAGACAGGACCGTCCCTCATGAATGTAAGAAGACTCATAGATATTGAAATCAAAAACGCAGGTTTGGTGGTGTTTTTTGCTTTAGTAAGTGATACTTGAAGTGAATGAACAAATGTTCAATCTTTAGGTGAAGCGTTTCAGATTTTTTTATAATTAATCTTATTGCGCATCAGCAGAAAAGCAGAATTGTAATTCGAAACTTTATCAATTATGACTTAAACAATATTTCAGATATTTTATTAAGAAACAAATCATTGGGCTTAAAGATCATTGGTATTTTAGTTACTTGTCAAATAAAAACAATTTATTAGACCAAAATATTTTAGTTATTCTTTAAGTAAAAAAAAAAATCCCCCCTTTAAATTCACAATATTAAAGTTATTGCGAAATTAAAGCATATCATTAAGTTCTAAAAGTTAAGCATATCTTAAGTTCTATCATTAAGTTCTATAATCAAAATATTTTAGCTATTCATAAACAAAAATTCCTTCAAAAAACATCAAATTATTCTTTGGGTCAAGTTTTCCTAGTTAGCTTGGGTAAAAGTAGCTTTCTCTTGTTTACCTTAAATTTTTAGCAACTTAGATCAGTTAAATCAAATCATCACGCCTCAATCACAATATAGTATCTATTCAAAAATAAAATATTATTGAAAAACCATTAAATTAGTCTTTTAGTCAAGTCTCCCAAGTTAACTTGGGCCAAAAGCCACCTAGTTAACTTGGGGCCAAAGCTCCCTAGTTAACTTGGGACCAAAGCTCCCTAGTTAGCTTTCTTTAGTTAACCTTAAATTTTTAGTAGCTTAAAGTTACATAAAACTACTGTATATCAATAGATAGCTATATATATATATATATATATATATATAGAAAAGTGACTAAAACAAGTATACCTTTAAACTTTATTTCCCTCAAAACTGGAGGATAAAATCTAAAATTCCGGAATCTCCAAAATTTACGTTTTAGGTGCAGTATCATTTAACCCTGAATTTTTTGAAAACCACTGATAATTCTGAAATGGCTTGTCATTGAAAAATACTGTAGTTTGACTGTTCAACCAATAATAAAACTAAAATGTTCCCTAAATATCCTTTTCATGGAAAAAATCCTCATGGGTCAAGTCTCCCAATTAGTCAAACCTCTCTAGTCTCCCTTGATCTTGAAACTAGACCATTCATATTAAAATCATTATTTTTTAGATCGTTAAATTACGAAAGTTGATCAGATTCCATGGGTTTCTAACATAATTCTAAAACTATACCACGCAGAATATAATTCCAGCTTTTGCTCAAAGTTTTTGTCATTGACTCAGAGCTTATAAAGTAAACCTAAAACATTGACTTTTTTTGTTTCAAACTTTTAATTTGAGACCATGTAATTTAAAAAGTTGATTAGATGCTATGAAATCTTTTATTGCTATGGGTTTTATTCCTAGAACTAAAACTACATCACACGGACTATAACTACAGCTGTATCTCAAAGTTTTTGATCCGTCGCGCACAGAGTTATGGCCCTGAAACTTGACCTTTTATTTTCAAAACCATTAACTTTAGAACTGTTTAACTATCAAGCCAAGAGAAACACATGCTCTTTTATGCTTTTCAGAGTACTAAACTATTTTAAGTAGTTAATCTTATGCTTATTTCCGAGGATCATTCGCGTCTTTAGCAGATATTCGGACACAAACAAGGCAATAAATGTAACGAAAATAGCATTTTCAATTGACTTTAGACCTCAAAGCCATGCGTGAGCCAGCTGCTTTTGAAGTAAAACAATCACATAATTAGCATCAACATTTGCGAACTTAAATTTGGCCCTCCACTCAAGAATCAACAAGTCAAATTTGAGAGAAAAGAAACTTCACTTTTCTTGTCGTAGTAGGTACTACTAACACTCCCAGAAATGTTTCCGAAAATTGAAGGCATCAACTATCTAACTTGTCCAACTTTAAAAAATGACTCCACAAATTCTGTTTGCTTTTGAAACAAGTAAAGAAAAAAGGGTTTGTTGTCTTGAAACTTACTTGCACGTAGAGTTAATTAAGACTGGACTGTCGTCATAATGAGCAGAAAAATTAGCTCCCAACGATGCAATACCGTGATAACAAGCATCATACGCTCGAAATATACACTCGATGGTTTGATTTCTAAAATCCTCTTTGGCCAGTGCACCTGCAAAATGTAATGTAACCCAATTTGTATCTGATGCTAAAAAATGGAAATTTCTATTTCAATGATTTCACAATTAGATTTACTCGTATAACAAGAATCATTTTGCCGGATAGTTTCAGTATTTGTTGATAATTTTTAATTATAACTTCCAAAGTTATGCAAGAACTACCTCGGATAAAAATGAGATGATTAGTTGAATTTAAAATAAAATATCATTTATTTGTAATGCGTAGTATTACTTGAGTTTTTATTCTTTCAAGAGCTGAAGCTTGCTTAGCCTGTAATTCGCTACAAAACATTATATGCTTAAAATACTGATTTTTTTTTTTTTTTTGTAAAAATAACAAAACTGTCTAATAGAAGTAACATAATATGGTTTGTTTTTGTGAATAACAACGCAGTCAGTTATATATCAGTTGGATAAAAATAAATATCCTTTTAATATCTTTCAAAGTTAATGTTTTTGTTTCCTCTGTCATTTTAAAGGTACCGTGGCGGTGCAAAAAACAGACTGATCAGTAATCGTGTGCATGAAGGATAGCCATTGAGTTCAAGAAATGGAGCTAAATGTTTTTTATACGAACGGGTTGGCAAAGACGTTAAGTATGTCTTTCTCTTTCTATATATTCTTATGTACTGTAGAGCATCGATTATCCGAAAATCTTTTGCCGAAACTTCTTTTATCCGACAGTGGTTTTCTTTTTTATTTATTACTAGTATCAATAAACATCATTTCATGGTCACCAGAGGAAGTCATTTCTGCTGCACAAGCACAGAGTTTCATCCACTTTTCTTTTTTTCTCAAACCCGGCAGAATTTTTTTGGAATTGTTTAAATTCTTCTGAATCGTAACATATTATTTAATTTGAAAAAAAAAAAAAAACAAATCTGAAACTAAAATATGGTTTTATTTAGTAATTATTTTTATCTGTGTATTTTTGTTTAAAATCAAAGAAAAAAAACATTGACTCAGCTGCCTTATTTTGAGCACAGTAAATATTAAAGTTTACTATAACATGCATTATAAAATTGACATCACATTTTTTGACATGTTTGACACTTATCAAACAAATCTACTGCTTATAACAATAGTAACACAAGTAAGCATCATTTTCAGTAGTTATTTTTTAAATGTAAATATGTTTCAGTTCAGAGCTCAAGTTCCTGCTGTCTCTTATTAGCAACTTTTAAGTACCATCTTTTTTCCGGATTTTTTTATTCACCGAAGTCATTCCGGTACAAATCACTTCGTTTAATCAAGGTTCTTACTGTAGTGGTTTTCAACCTAACTCTCGCAAGCCAAATGCGACCCATAGAGCTGTACCGTGTGACCCGTTAAGGATTGAAAACCACATTTGAGCCAAATCACTTCTTTAGTTTCCTAGACGCAGTCAAATAGTCACAATGTTACAAATTTGGAACCAAGCATTTAGATTTTTTTCCCAGCCGTTCCCATTTTTTGGGGACGGGTGAAAACTTTCCTTCTTTGCTTAAATTTAAAGAGGAAAAAATTAGAAACTAGTATCTGAAAAATCAGGGCTGCGGAATAGGGCTGATTTTTGGGGTAAAGGAGCCAGAGTCGAGAGTCGAAAGTTAAAAATTCCAAGATTCGGAGTCGGTGATTTTTCCTCTAAGTCTGCAACTCTACCAGTACTAGCGGAGTCAGATTCGGATTGATTTTGAGGTATAGGAGTCTGACTCGGAGTCGAGAGCTATAAAACTCGGTCGTTTTACCTCTGACCCCGCAACCCAGTGAAAAATCATTACAAAACTTCACATTGATACAGTAAGTATGAAGTAATGACATCAACAATTCTATGTTTACCCACGTTTCCCATTCTTATCCAGAATTCCCATTTCACACACATTTGAATTTCAATTGTGTTCTGGCCAGCGAGATTCTTCTTAATATGAAGTGCAACCCCCGGTTTAAAGAAAAGGTAGTGCACCACTGTTCTACTGTATTTCGTAAATGAAAAAAGTTTCATAAAGTATTCCACAATCTGAAACAAAAGAACATGCATACATCGCTTTGACACCTCAATGACAACTCTCTTAGTCTTGCTACAATATCACATGACTAAACAGCTTGTTTTCCCACTCCCAAGGGAGTTTGTCTCCATCAGAGAATATCGGGAAATATACATGTATATTCGGAAAATATATTATTAAAAAAAAACAATCTTCTCAAATAAATTCAAAAGGAAAATGATAAAATATAATAAGACACTTACCAATTGTTAAACTCAAAACAATAAACACTACGATGTTCGAGGATGCACCCATTCTCATTCAAATATAAAATAAATGAAGAGAATAGTTTGTAGTTGAAACACAGGTGATAAGAAAGCTTTAAAAATGATAACGTTATCACTTATTCCCATGTAAATACACCATACCTATGTTGCTTCACTTTCAATATGATTTCCACCTTTATCATGTGCTCTTGCGATTATACAATACCTAGAAAAGTGGCTTTCACTTTTTCTGTAGAAAGGTTTTGTATCCCAGTTGAAGTGGAAACTTTATGTAGCAATCATTTTTTGTCTGATTACCGTTGATTTGTCACAAAACGTTTTTCAATAGAACTTTCACCAGCGGAATCCTAAATGAAGTTTGACTGACATATTAATGCATTTATGTATCTAAGTGATTGATTGAGAATGAATCATGTTATTCAATCGTTTGTTTTTTTGGAAATTACATGATTTCAAAATCGGTTCCCACAGTAATTTGGAGTGAAGCCCTGAATCGTAGAATAAAGTAGTAACACGCCCGCCATCTTGGGGCTAAGCAATGCTTTCTCCATATGTCCACTATGGTAGCGTGTTTTGCTTCTTGATTGTGGTTTCTTATTAGCTCTATGTTCAGCAACAATCAAGAAGCAAAGCAGGCTGTTTCATCATTAGATTGTTTTTCGTCACTTAGAACTAATTGGATGGGTATTGTATTCAGGGCCGATGCACCGTCCCGCCAGGGCGCCTTCGTTTTATTTATATTTTTCTTTGTGCCCTCGAACTTGCGCGCCCTTTAAGAGTCAAGATTGGCGCCCTTCCGGGGACTCAGTCCATCCCTGATTGTATTATGTCCTTTGTACATGGTTTTAAAAAGCTGCCCGCAGTAATTTGGAGTGTAGTCCTGAATTGTAAAATAAAGTAGTAACACGTCAGCTGTCTTGAGGCTAAGCAATGCTTTCTTCCTATGTCTGCTATGGAGAAGCAGCGTGTTTGGCTTCTTGATTGTGGTTTCTTATTAACTCTATGTTCATCCGCAATCAAGAAGCAGAGCAAGCTATTTCATCATTAAACTGTTTTTCGTCACTTAGAACTAATTGAATGGGTACTGTATTCAGTGCCGGTGCACCGTCCCGCCGGGGCGCCTTCGTTTTATTTATTGTTTTCTTTGCGCCCTGGAACTTGTGCGCCCTTTGAGAGTAAAGATTGATGCCCTTCCGGGGACGCAGTCCGCCCCTGATTGTATTATATCCTTTGTGCATGATTTTTAAAAACCTGCCCATAGTAATTTGGAAGAAACAGAAAAGGTTTTAATAGCTCCAAAGTGAGCAAACATAGTCATCGATGAATTTCCCAACTTAGGCGGCTCATATGGAGAGCAACTGCCCACTGACTTCTTAAAGTAAATATGACCCTAAACTTTTCTAAGTTAAAAACTATCAAGTCATTAAAACATGTTGTTGTTGTTTCTCATCCCCGAGATCTGCAGAGTTAGATCAGGTCCATGAATACATTTGCCCTGAGGAAGTCCAAGACCAATAAAGGATCACCAAACAGGTCCCGTCTGGTGAACCCCAAACAGGATAAAATGTGGGCAGGAGGAACTTGTGCAGATGAACACTTAGCGCAAAAATCGAACTTTTTAATACCATTGACAAGAGTCATTGTTGATAAATGTCCACTAAACAGACGGGTGAGAGCAGTTGGTTCCGTCTGCAGTATAGTGTCGTGTAAGAGAGCCACCAGGCTGCTTACTTTGATACCGATCATTGAACCATGCACCTGCGTGGCTTTCCAAATGGCTATGTTCGTTGCATTTTGTTTAGAGAAAGACTCCGTGAAAGTGAGAGAGGCAACAGGAACAATGGTCTCACCAGCACCAGCTCTTGCTAAAGCATCAGCAATTTCGTTACCAGCGACATCGACATGGGACGGGATCCATTGAAAGTAAATCTGTTGAAAGACGTTTTATGATCTTGACGGTGGCGGCTTTTTCAGACAATAATTTATAGCTTTTTTATTTATTTATTTATTTTTCTTTTTTTTGCGTACGTGCTTGAATTGTAAAACAATGGATTGTACCGTATTTTTCTGCTTATAATCCGCGGATTGTCTGTTAAAAAAGTAAAATTAATGAGGTGTAGTTTATATGCTGCAGCGGATTATCTCTGTGTGTGTGTGTTTTTTTCTCTCAACACCAACGCATTGACCTTCAATATTTACAGCAGAATTCGCCGAGACCAAAGAATCCGTTACCCTACATATATGTTGTTTATTTTACACAGCCTTGAATGTTATTAATATTGTTCGTGATTTACTTATTAGATTAAGTATTTTGTAGCTTTTCCTGTGTTTAAAATGAATTTAATTTTATGTATTTAACACAAATAACTATTTTCAGAAAGTTTAAATATTTCTTTTTTTTTTCAAAACCAGGGGGAGGGATGCGAGTGCACCCATCATCTGGCCCCCTCACTTGTTCAAGGCACGAGCCGCCGCTAGATCTTGAGAATCTTCCCGCTAGTGCCATTCCTTACATTATGCCAGTCGGCTAAGTGCTAGATAGCACTTCTGCTGTCCGTAAAGATCCAGATATCATTCAACTCTGGGAGTAACAAGAGGGAGTTCAGGCATTCCAAAATTGCTATAAGCTCGCTTCGGAAAACTGAGCAAAAGTCTGGATTTCTTCTCTGGATCTTAATTTCAAAATCTTGAAAGTGAATGTGTATATGCCACTGCCAGTACCATCATCATCAAGTTTACTATCTAAGTATACATGTGAACTGCGTCCCTGGGGGGCGCTAGATATTCTCTCTAAGGCTAATTGTCTTAGATAGCATGGTTCTTCCGTTTTCTTATTGACATGAGCAAAGAGGTCAGCATGAAAGAAGATCCCCTCAAGACTCTCTGAGGGGTTGATAAATTGACACAATTGACGAATTGATAATTGTCTTCATCCATTAAAACATAATGGTGTTTATTGATTTATGTGCTCATAGAACGAAGAATTGATTTAAGAAATGTTGTTTATGTTTCATGAAATTTAATTCTGTCATTATTTCATAAAATTTAAGAAGAAGCTTTGAAGTGGTAAGAGGGAATCTACTACGGCCGCCAGCCGCGATTTTTGAGACTGCGTTCTGATTTTTTTCAGAGGAGGTCATTTCAGCAGTAATAGCGTTCAAGTTCATTAATACAACATAACATTCGAAACAAGTCAGCTATAGGGGCCACGCCCCTTCAACTTCCTACCCCACTTTTTTTAGACCCCCACCATTTCGGTACACCAGAGATACCTATGTTTCATAAGATCTCAGTTCTGAAGGGATCTTCTACATGCAAGGGCTTAGAAAAATTATATCCCTATCTGGATGATCCTGTGTACACTACTGTTATCAGTCCTTTGAACGTAACTAGAAGAAGGAATATGAAATCAGGAAATATAGGAACCGTGCATAGCCAAAAAAAATCGCACAATTAAATATTTTTTCACGATATTTTGAGCTCTCACTTTCGAAATATTAAAAGTCTTAAAAGACGACTTTCGACTCGGCAGTTTTGGTCTGAAATAAATATAAAATAAACCTGCTAATTTAAGGTTAAATTTGGGTACATCGAAATATATTACACCTACTTTTGAACACAAGTTTGTGTGATTGATTTTTACAAAAGTAATTTCAAACTAATGCATGTGAGAAAAAAATAAAAATACTTCGAGTAATGAGCTCTTTATTTCTAAATCCATTAAAAATTCCCAACAGTTTTTGCATCAAGTACACAAAATATTGTTCTATTTAATCTCTTTAAAAATATCTTTATAAAACTAAGTAATGTTTTGTTGCAAAATGAAGAGCGTGAATCTGAAAAGAAAAAAAAAAAACAAATATTAATATATTAATGTATAAACGTACATGTATTTTCTTAAGCAAAACATTTTTTTCGCTTTGAAATTATTCCTTTTTAATGAAATATATGAGCTGTCACGTGCGGGACAATTGAGCGGCTTTTTCGAGAAATGGTAGTTTTTAAACGTGGGATTATTTAATTTCCTAATGAACATTTTTTAAATAATTTATAATAACTTTTTATAAATAATACATTTAACTGTCTACTTTCAATTTTTAAAACTACATTTAAGTATATAGCTCTTTTAATTGGTCTCAACCACCAACTTTAGTCTCAAACTTTACTCTCAGCTTAATTAGCAACACAAATTGGCAAATTCTACTGTCTGACCACCGAATAAATAGAAAGTGACCCTGAACATCTGGTTTACAGGTGGAAATAGAAGCATCTAGAAGTTTGCAGGTTTGCCGCTTTTGCAGATATGTGTCAGCCTCTAAATTAAGAAGAGTCTCATTGAGATGAACGAAATACGCGCATCAAATATTTCCCCTTTCCCCCCACATTTAGACAGATTTGTCTTAATTCGCAGTTTGCCAATTTCATAGCAACCGTAGATAGACAGTATAAGGACAAAAAAGGTGAAACGCTTTATTACATAACACCATTACATAAAGCTGGATTCATAGAGTCTGCTCTTTTATTTTTAACTTATCTTTTTTTTAATTGAAATTTTTAGATGATGGTTGTGAGATTTCCATTCCTCATGACATTTTTAAAATGTTGCTGTTTTAATACCGGTGCAATTATTTTAGAACTAAAATTACGACATTTACATGCGATATTTCAAATTGTTTTTCATCGAAACTAATACTTTAAAAACAATTTTCATTTACATTTGCTTCAAGCATTATTTTACAAAAAGATAATACTTACTACGAAAATTTCACGAATCATTCCACTACTCAAAAATCTTCTTATCAATAAGATTTGATATTCTTCGGCGCAAGGTGATATTAAACTCCACTGAAGGATATTTTTCGACACAGCATGGGTATTTCTTTGATTTTCGCTCAGAAATCACGTGAACCAGCTTCCAATCAGGATGGATGTCATAGAAGTTAGTAAGATCAACCTGCGAAAATGTATGTTGCATAAAAACTTATTAAAAATAAGAATGCATTGTATTTTATTTTCATTTGAGAATGCGAATGCTTAGTCGTAAAAATTGTTCCTTCTTGTAAAAAACAAAGGTGGGGGGAGGCTTAACCTTTTAGCTAATACTTAATAAAATCAAATTCTTGTGATATTTCATGTTATTTAGACGGAAGGGAATGAGAGAAAAATCTCATAAAAGCAAACTAAGTCTTGATTAGTGACTGCAATACCTGGATACCGGTATGCCGAATACCGGTATTAGGAGATATTTTGCAATTTTATAATAACGGTATTGCTGGGGTAGAATACCGGTACTTTCGGTATTAGCTAAAAATGACAAATAGTTTTTAATTGAAGAGTTTTCAATTTAATGAATGAGATATCTACTCTTATTTTAAATATAAATTTCTTTTTCGATGCGATAGTACCAAAATCAATCTAATGAAGTAAAAAATTTGGCTTCAAAAGCACTAATTTTTAGAATATCAATAAACAAAATTTGCGGAAAGACAACAAAATGATATTTTCATCCCTCGATGGTGCTATGAATCGCACTTTCGTGAGTTTATATGAACCACGTTTTCATTTTCTCCATTTCCTGGACTTGCCCTCTTGCGAAAATTAATTTTTAGTGTATTTATACGAATGTGTCCGTGCTATTAACAATTCAGATATTTACATAATTGTAAAGAATTCCTAAAAGTAAACGAAAAAAAAAAACTAACAAGATCAAATTCATCGTAAATTTCAAACCAAAGGGTTAATAAAAAAGCAAACACAAATCTCTCCTGCTCAAGAGGAAATCGTTTAAGATGATGTTAATGCTGGAAAAGAACTTTCGCTGGAAGAAGTTACAATTACTTATACACAATAATGACCAAAAAGAAACTACCCACAATACAAAGGAAACACCCACATATACAAAAATGACTTTTTAAAACCAACAAGTTAAAGGCCGAATTATTTGAGGATGAAGAACTTCCAGGCAACTGCAGGAGACTGCCCATTATTAACAGTACCCTCAGCTTGCGTGAATTAAGAAAGAATATTTTCAACTGCAGGAAATTTGTTGACTAAAATGAGTTCCAAATAGATGCATTATGATTCTTGCTATAACTGATATTTTATCATGACATTTGCTCCATCATTTTATATTTGTTCACAATAAGTAAATAATGAACTTTTCGCATAAAATAATAAAATATGGCAAAGAAACAAAATATATTCGAAAAAAAATTTGCAACATTTCTAATACCGGTATTCTGGGTATCAAGTTTAAAAAATTCCGAATACCGGTATTGCATTTTTGTTCCGGTATTGCAATCCCTAGTCTTGATTATACTGAGAGGTCGAAAAATGGCTTCCTTAACATTTGAATAATACATGCGGACTATCCACTGAAGCAATCGAAACAAAGTTTTAGAAATGGTTATTTGAAGGTATGCGCTAGAGATTGTGATGAATTTAAGCAACGCAGTGCTCTCAGTTACGGTTACAGTGAACGATTTAAGTTTTCGGATGGCAACAGCAATAGTTTTCTTGTGTATAGGAGAATGAATAGGTATATAGTAAAGTAACTTATGGACGATCCTGTAAGTTTCGTTCGAAAGAAACACATCATAATACGCTTTAGTAACTCAGCTGTGGCGTTCCAAAAGAATAAAAGTATTATTCGTATAATGCTGGAGATAAAAATTAAAAGCGCAAATATGCAATCCATCTCTGTTAATTTGATGCTTGATCTTGGACGAACTGATTTATGATTAGGCTGAAAGAGTCAAAATTCATAGATTGGCACACCTCCACTAATCGTTATGGAAAAGCAAACCAATTTTTCTATTACTTATTTTAAGGAATGGAGCCCTTTAAGCCACAGCGGATCAAAAATTTAATTATGAGAGTCAGATTCTACAAAGAAGCTGTAATAATTAACATTCTAATCTGTGTTACAAACTCATTTCTTCTTCTTTTACACATTGCTATTCGTTTCAAATGTGGTCACTGTCACACGCGAGCAATTTTATTTCATAAAGGAGTGGGGACGAAGGATGGGCTCTTACAGCAGTTATAATTTTTGTGCACATTTCTTTGTTGTTTTCCACATGTTGATGTTCCCCATTTTCAATATAAATCAAATATGCTGAGAGAAAATAAAAATATCACTGTAAATGCTTGTATTCTTAAAAAAGGAAACATTTCCTTATATTTATATTATGGCTCTAATAACGAGACGTCTGACTTTTAAGTCCATCTATGTTTGAGTTGAGAGAGGAGTCATTTTTAGATTAGAACCACGCCTATAACCGTTATTGGCATAGCAACCGGACTATCGATTGCAATACCAGGACCAAAAATTCAATACCGATATTTGGTATTTTTAAAATGTAATACTGGTATTGATACCGATACTTGAAATTTCTCAAAAAATGCTTGAAAACATATTGTTTCTTTGCCATATTTCATAATTTTGTACAGTATTGTTTATGAAAACGTATTGTAAACAAATATAAAATGAAGGAAAAAATGTCTTAGTAAAAAATCAAATAACGCAAAAAGTGTGTGTATCATTGTTTTTTTATTTATCTTATTATGGCTAGTTGTAATTTCTTTCCGAGAGACGATACTTTTACAACATTGACATCACTTTCTCTTGAGCAGCAGAAGTTTGTGTTTGCTTTTTATTACCCTTTTGCTCTTTGGTTTGAAATTTACGATAAACGTGACTAAATTTGATCTTGTTAGTCTCTCTTATTAGTTTTCGCCTTTTTTTTTCAAAATGATTCAATTATAATTATTTAACTGTATGCAAAGATGTTTCAATTGATTATGCTTTACCTCTATTCAAACTTTCAAGCTACTATATAATTTCTAAATAGTAGCTTGCCAGGTATAAAACCAAATAGCGATACAAGACAACAATCCAATACAGGTGATAACAAATTACCATTTGTTATGCTAACAAAAAAAACGTTTTTGTCAAAATTTAGTACAGTTGGAGACAAATAACTATGAAAGAAATCATAAAGTACTACTGCAATTGATGATTGGAATAAACTGTTCGGAGGACACATGTATTCAAAACTACACTTGAAATTAACTTTCATAAAAGCGAAAGTGAGTGATCTGGGAGATCGAAAAAATAAAAACATGGTGCACAAAAGCGTACAAAAATGCGATTCATCTCACCATCTAGTAATGGACAACATTATTTTGCAATCTGTCCGCTGCTTTTGTTTAATGATATCTATTAATTCTGCAATATAGAAAAAGAAATGTACATTTAAAATATAAGTAGATATTTAATAATTTAAATTGAAAATTCTTAAATTAAAACAATTAATTATTTTCAGCTAGTACCGAAAATTCCGGTATTTTACCTCAGCAACTACCAGTATTACGAAATTGTTCGAAATACCGGTATTCGGTATAACGGTATTGCAATCACTAAACCCGTCCTTTCTCTTAATTATGCAGGGTGGGGCGCGGGAACTTCCTTTTTTTTTTTTTTTTTTTTTGAATTTCGCGCGCAAAAAGGGGAGTCACAGAGTGGTGAGGAGAGGCTCAACGGAAAGGTCTGAATGGGAAGTTTTGTTACATCATGCTTTCAGTTGCCATAATGCTTTGGTTGAGACAGCATCGTGTTTTAACTGTGAAGGCGTATTTATCTAACAGCCGTTCGATCGAAATGGGGACTTAAACCGGACTGCACGTTCGCCTGATTTAGCCCCCTGTGACTATTTCCTGTGGGGTTATCTGAAGTCACGGGTTCATAACGATCGTCCACAAACCCTGGACGGCCTGATGAACCACATCCAAAATAAAACTGCCAAAACACCGGTCGACATGCTCCTAAGAGTTGATCGAAACTTCCGAGTTCGACTGAATCCGTGTATTGACATGGCAACACTTACAAGATCGTGTTTTCAAAGCAGTGTAACGCATAATCTCCCATTATGTCTGACAGGAAAAAAGACAATAATAAAGAATTTTTTGGTATGCACATTCTTTATAATTTCATTTTCAAAAAAGGAAGTTCCCGCGCCCCACCATGTGTTTTGACGAATGGAATCATTTAATCCTTCGCACTTCGAAAGTCACCATATCATAGTCGGATTATATCTCTCCTCTCACCCTATCTTGATAAATTCAGAGCAGACCTGACGCATGCGCAAAAGTACAGGTGGTTTCAAGGGTGCCCTTATACAAAATTTCCCGCAAAGGGTTAAAAAAATTTCTCCATGAAACTGATTTTAGTACAGATTAGATATATTAAAATTTTATATTTTTAATAACTTATCCATTAATGGCTGGAAAAGAAATTTTTATATATGTTTTCAAAAAAGAAAGCACTAAAAAAAGGAAGTTCTAATTTCTAAGGGGGGCTTGACCTCCCACTTGCCCCCTATATGGGCGTCCTTGGGTGGCTTAAATAAACGAAAACAGAAGCAGCTTCCATGCTGTAACACTATGAATGGAGATACTTTTTTATTTCATTTCAAAACAAATATCACATTTTTTAATCGTTTCTAATGAGACAATTTTAGATAATTTCTTGATGAAATGTATGATTCCAGAACAGACAGATAGAAGATAAAATAATTAGTAGTAAGCGGTAAAAGTGTGCTTTTTTTTTTTTTTTTTTTTTTTTTTTTTTTTTTTTTGTAGTAACATTACCTTTTTCGATAGCAACTGCAAATCGAGCTCGTTTTCGCTGTAAGTCCAGGAACCAAATTTAATACAGCATTCGATGACGCCCTTGTGATTCTTTTTAAGGTCAGGCATTGGACATCTTGACTTGATTGTATACGGCGGGACCCAAAGAACGTCTCCATTGTTGTATACTAGTACTTGGGTATGTGTGATTGGGAAGAGAGAAGTATCTGGCGTGCTGTAATAAAATTTACAATTTCAGAGCATTACAAAAAGTGCAATTGAAGAGTTTTTTAAATTATGGTGTGACTTTATCTTATACTTAAGTAATGCAAATAATTTCGTGCGTTTGGACTTATACTAAAAGAAACGAAAGTAATGCATAGGACTCCAAAAACACCATATTCGGTGTTTACTGTGATAGACACGGAATTTCTGGATAGTTAGACCTGTTAATTGAGCTTTAATTTAAGTTAAATCATCTACCAGATCTTAGTTCAAATGTTAACAGTTCTGGAAAAAGACTTTGCCAGTACATATTTAAGGTTTGCAAGTTTTTTTTTTTTTTTTTGTAAATAAAAACCTTTTGGTATACGGGAAATTAATCTGCATCAATGTTTGTGCCCCAAAGAACCCTTAATTGCTCTATCTATCGGAACGGATTGAATATTTTCACGCATATATTTTGTTCCGGGATTTTTAAACATTGGCTTTCAATGGGGTTGTTTCCTTCAGTCAATAGTACTACTTTTAATCACTGAAGTTGATAGAATGAGCAAAAAAATATAACATGGACCCAGAAAACTCTTTAATTTTCCCAACAGTTATTTTTTAATTAATTTTTTAAAAGTTCCGATTTTTCAAACAAGGCGTGGTCTTTATGACGTCACAAATGATGAGTTTTGCCGCGTATTCCATTGCCGCGCTGAATGTTTAAGCTTGCTGTCTATCGCGTTTCCACGTTATGATAATCAAAAAGCAAATTAAATATTGCGATGTACGCTTGCTATCAACCATATCATTGCAAATACATGTGAGCAAAGAAGCAAATTAAATATTGTGCTCTTGGTTAATGGCAACAGTGAATGGTTGTTCGTCATTTGTGATGTCATAGGCAGAAGCGTAAACAATAAAACTGCACCGATTAAATATTTTTAAAAAAATATTAAACTTAGTCAAATTATTCACAAAATGGTCATATCCTATGTTTTTAAGTATGCTCTTTCATTTTTTTTTTTTTTTAGTTTTGGAAACGACCCCATTGTGACATCTATATACGTAAATGACTACTTCTGGATGTCCGGGGTAAGCTTCAAAACTGCTGGATGGATTTTAACCATTTCTTCACCACAGATAGCTACATTATCAGGAAGCAACCTAGGCTATAATTTATTCCTAAAAAACTTAGTTTAAAAAAGTTATGATGGAAAAAAGTAAATTTCATGTGATTTCCCCCATTAAATGATTAAATATAAAACCCATTGTTACAAAAATTCGTTGCCTTACAACAGCAATATAAATAGTAATCATAATGAAAATTTCGAATGAAATCTTTTTGGAGCAAGCATGAAATTTATTGTTTTCTTAGGATTTTTGTCCTCATCTATGCCAATAATCGATAACGGTGCTAAGTAAAAAGACAATTGATTTTGGCAACAGTTTGAAAATAGAAAGTGTTTATTGTATAACATTACACAGGCCTGCAAAATTCGGGTCATGAAAAAGTAATTGTACGGTAATGAGTAACTTTTTTTCTATTGGATGCGCTGATTTCAAATATGACATCCATTTTTCTCAATCACAGATGAGATTTTGACCAGTTGGGCTTTAACATACAGGCAGAAAAGATTATTTTTTCCTATTCTGAGAGAGGCTTTTCAAAATGTGTGTAAGTTCATTACTTACAAACGAGTTTATGCATCAAATATACAATTGAAAATCAGTTACTTAATATAGATATTAATTTCATAGAAATAAGAACATAGTAATAATTATTCATATCGATTCAATTATAACGTAAGGCAATCTTTTCAACTGGCGTTGATTTTGCAGCCAAAGACTACGTAATAGTGTTTTTTGGCTTTCATTTCTCCATATAACCAAAATATTCCAATTAAAATAATCTTTAAAACTTGTTAAAATGTAAAATAATCCGTTAACTAAATTAGGCAAATGTATAAGCAGCCCAAAAACCTCCATTTGTTTGTCTTTGTGCGCAATTTGAAACACTGGCCAATTTTTACAACTTATTTCGGAAGAATATGTTTAGCATCATTTTATGGACACCAAAAATATCTCAGTATTTGGCAACAATATCTCTTTGACGAAAATTAGTAACAGACACTTTTACAAAGTAGGGAGGGGGAACATTATCCTAGGTATCCCAAAACAATTACCGCAAGTTTGGTAACATTTTTAATCGCATCAAGAACCCACAATAATTGAAATTTCCTAAAATAACTAAAGCAAGCATAGTGGGATTATGGGCGGAGATATTTTTTAAAACCATTTGTATTTTAATAGCCGTATAGAAAAAGTTTTAAACGATGTTTAAAAAAAATAAATAAATAAATAAATAGAAAAAGAAAGAAAGAAATATTAACTGATAAATCTTTTTAAACAAGTGAAATTCCACATTTTGGAAATTTATCAAATTTTCATATGTTTAAATGTCGTGCTTTCGTTTCTAACTGAATACTATATTTTCTTTACATTTATTGCTATTTGACTTTTATAGGTAAGGAACAAGCTCGATTTTTAATCACGTCAACACGGTGTGTTTTGAGTTCTTTCAGTTAAAACAGAAAACGAATGAGAGTAGCGATTGTTTCTCACAATTATTCCTGACCCAGGCAACGCCGTGTATTTTTGCTAGTATTTTAATAAAACGCGGATTGGCGATCTGCGGGCGGACTCCCGTAATGTTTCTGCAATAAAAAACGAACGAGCAGAGACAACTTAGATATATTGACAGCGGTATCTTGAAACTTTCCTGATTTTCCAAGAAAGCTAATAAAGCAAATATGGCCGGAGCTAAAGCAGAATTGTAAACAAATATCGGACAGCGTATTTTCCTGCATTTATTGCAAAGCTACGGTATCCAGAGTTTCGCCCTTCTCTGAGACTCAGTCAATCTAAAAGGTAACTCAGTAACTGAGCTAAAGCGAAACACTTAACGAAAAAACTTATATATCAACACTGGTAGCTAAAGATGTTTTCACTACAGTGAGAAGCTGAGAAGTCTGTACCCGTGAAACGTCTAGCGATTCAGGTGACGTTTTCGTAAAAATATATGTTTTTCACTGGAAACTGGTGGAAACCCGTGAAATCCCGGAAGGTTGCTCGGAAATACTCTGTGATTAGGGACTGCAATGCCGGACTAAAAATTCAATACCGGTATTCGGTATTTTTAAAATTTGACACCCGGAATACCGGTATATTAATACCGGTATTCCGGGTATCACATTTTAAAATTTTATTCACGGGTATTTTAAATTTTTCAAAAAATGCTTGAAAACATATTGTTTTATTGCCATATTGAAAAATTTGTACAAAAATGGTATTATTTATGAAAATGTAATGTGAACAAATATAAAATGAAGGAAAAAATGTCATAATAAAAAAATCAATACTAGTAAAAAACATAATGCATCTATTGAATTATCTCTAAGCCTAAGCTCATTTAGTGCTCAACTTTCCTACAGTTGAAAATACTCTTTCTGAATTCACGCAGGTACCGTTCGCAATGCGCGATATATACCTCCATTCCTAGTCTAGAAGTCCTTCATCTTCAAATAATTCGATCTCTTGCGTATCGTTTTGCGTGTATTTCTCTTGTATTTTGTGTATTATTATTATAACTTTTTTTTAAGATTTATATACAGTAATTTGTAATTTCTTTCCGGGAGACGATACTTTTCCAATATTAACATTAGTTTCTCTTGATCAGGAGAGGTTTATGTTTGGTTTTTATTATTAGCCCTTTGGTGTGAAATTTATGATAAACCTGACTAAATTTGATCTTGTTAGTTTCTCTTATTCGTTTTCGCGTATATATATATATATATATATATATATATATATATATATATATATATATATATATATATATATATATATATATATATATATATATATATATATATATATATATATATATATATATATATATATATATATATAGTGAGTTTTTTCAATAGAAATAAGGCGTGAATTGCAGCCACTTCGAATGTCTCGAAGAAGCAAGCTCTCCCCGGAAAGAAACACGACAGAATGAGGTAGGAATTTCAATTTCAGTTTTGATTAGGACTACTTAATTCTGAATGCCATTTAAGCCATAACGATTCAAACAAACAGCGAAAACAAATTGTATAAATTGTTAAAAAATAAAAACACTTCCCTTCAATATCTTATCTGATATATTATTTCTGTGGATAATTTTTCTGTCGGTATGCGAGATCTTTCTTATTTCTTGAAGAAATTCCCCACTCATTTTAAAGCTTATCGAGACGGCTGTCTATAAAATAAAATTTTCGGAAATGCCCATCTGATGCAAAACATTGATGCGGCCTGTAGTTCCTACACAGATTATTTTTTAACCGGTGTTCTCTTTCTAATACAAATTTCCAAATTTTTGCGTCGCTTTCGGAAGAAAGAAAATCACAATTACCCTTTTCATTTATTCATTTATTTATTTATGAAGCTTAAAAGCACTGCACTTAGCTGTTCGGTTAAATTGATAAGTTTTTTCGGTAGAGCGTTCGGCTATAAACCAGCTGAGCTTCGGGCCCGCCTGGGCTGTCCGCCACTAAAGCTAATGTGGATTAGTATTACGCATTACATGTACTCATAACATGCAACAGATAACACACGTAAGGCAATAAAATAAATGCGACGGGAATGCTCCGTCGCGTTTCGACTCCTTTATGCAGGGTAATGCTATTATTTAGTTAAGTTGACTATTAATCTCAAAGGGTGTTTTTTTTTTAAAAAAAGCTTTGACTCCGTTTACATAACTATGCATAATATAAGCATAAAAAAAAGTGTTAGAAAAATTCAGACCTTAAAAGAATCCTTTTTGTGCAGAAAAACTTTTTCATTGTAAGCTGAAATGTAGATTTTTTAAATAGCAGTGTTCGACCTTTCGTATAAATAAAAAAAATACTACGCCAAATTGGAATTACGACTTTCACCCAGTAAACCTTTAACCATTTATTCGAATACGATGTAAAACATTAAAATTATTATCAACTTCAAAAGCAAAGAATCATTTTCTACTTCTCTGCTTTCGGTGGGGAAAAAAATGCATTTGTCTACGTTCGAAAAATTACATTAAAAAACGGACTTATTACAACTGGTTTTGATTTTTTAAGTGTTCGAATAAAAAAAAACATGTGCTGGCATTCTAGCAGTAACGGTTAAAGAAGCCTGCTGAAGGAAATTGTATCAATTTTCAAGAATGAAAACACTTCATCATTTCTTAATTAAATTCCATGTTTTACGAATAATTTTAAAGCGTATCATGCTGGCTAATGACAAAACATAGACGCATGGGTTTTTTTTCCTTTTTTTTTTTTTGGCAAAAAGCTTTTTTGCTGTTTTCTATTATACATTGCTTCAATGAATAGCATTCGAAAACGAACGCGCTATTGCTCGGTTGGTTGGCGAGACTTGCTGATAATCAGAATGGCACCAGTTCGAATCCATGCCAATAAATATATCTTTAATGCTTCTTTTTTTCCGTCAGAGGCTAGGCAGGATTGTATTTTCCACCCCGTTTTTTCACATGCAAAATTACTGCTTTTTCACGAGTCACTCAGTTACTTTTAATGGTATTTATGTTTGCCTTGAAAATACGTGCAACCAAAAAGTGGGAGGTGATCACATTATCACAACGTTGTATTTAACGAGGTTTTGCTGCTGTCTTCAAATCACATGTCTTTTTTGTGCGTTTACTTTTTTCCGTTTACTTTAACCTGTTTACTTTTTTCGATTCTTCTTCATAATGCTCTTTCCTTGAAATTTGTAAAGAGTGATTTGCCACATAAAACGATTCAAAGCACAGTGCGGAGTTCCGCACGGGTCGACTAGTGATATTCTATTAGTTTGTGCTTTTGAAGCCAAATTTTTATATCAATAGATTGAGTTTGGTTCTGTATCATGGAAAAGGAAATATACATTTAGAAAAGTAGATATTTTATAAGTTAAATTGAAAATATTTTAATTGAAACTATATTTATTATTGTCAGTTAATACCGGAAATACAGGTATTTTACCTCATCAAATACCGGTATTACGAAATTACAAAATTGCTTGAAATACCGGTATTCGGTTTACCGGTATTGCAATCACTATCTGTGATGTTTCGGAATTTTTTTACAGTGAATTTTTAAAAGGTTAACCTTTTTCATTGAAAAGCATACATTTAAAAGTACATTTTAATTTAAGTTAAATTTGGAGATAAAATATGAGTACAGCATTTTTCTTTAGAAGAAAATAAACTATTAAAGAACTGAAAACACACACACCCTGTGTAGAGAGCCAGATCAGGCTTCCAAACTTCAGAAGCTGGAAGGCGTAAAGAGGTAATGTTGTAATCGTCCAAGTCCCATTTCAAAAACTCATCGCTCCATTTCTAAAAACCAAAAGTTTTTTTTTAAAGAAACTTTTGTATTTTCACCGTATGTGCATTGAGCTTAATATTTAACAGGTAAGGGAGTCCTAGATACATTTTGAAAAAAAAATTCTAAACAATTTAGAGTTTTGAAATTTTTTTGCATTGATTTCCCATTATTTAATAAGCAAACTCATAACTTAAATATTTGAAGAAAAAAATCGCTTAAATCTATTGATTTTTTTATGAGATTGCTTCAAATTGCTATAACTCAAAATATTCTTGGTCAATTTTCAATTTTTTTTTTTCAAAAAATTATGCACAAATATGTAAGCTTTAATTTTTATTCGGCGATTTAAAAAATATTAATTCACCAAAAAATAAAAAATAATTCAAAACGTGGGAAAATTCCAATGAAATCTAGTTTAAAAATAATAATGTTTAAAAATAAATTAACATTTTATGAAAAGTGCTAACATGTTGAAAATTCCCCCCAAAAAAAGAAAGAATATATGCATAAAATATATACGCATGAACTGCGAAACTAAATGCTAAACTCGGAAGAAAAAAATAATAGAACTTAAATCGCTAGCCGTAATAAGGTAATTTGTTCAAAACGTGGGAAAATTCCAATGAAATCTAGGTCTGATTGAGATGAGTATTTTCGCTTAATTTCACTTCTTTCGAAGAAAAACTCGTGGTTTGGATTCAAAAAACAGAGTGATTCAGAACGTTTTAGCGTTGAAGAATCTCCATTCACTCATTTAATAGTAATGCAATATGAAATAATGCAAGAATGCTAATTTTATTCACTCATCTCTAAAAATATTCACAACTTTTTTTGTCGTTTTTTTTTCTTGTTTTATATTGCCGCAGCTCAAAATAATTACTCTATATAGACAGTTGATGATTCAACTTTTCTTTTTTTTCTTGCGTTTGATTTTTTTTCTATATTTAATGTATTTTGTTTCGTGCTTTTAAAGTCAATGTGACTTTTCGAAACATTTTCGAAATTTTTTGAGAGCTCAATTTTCTAGTGTTTTCTATCGCGCAAAATACTTGTACAGAAATGTTATTTACAAACAAATTTTAATATTAATAAAATCTTCAACTTGTTCCTGCCTAAAGCATTTCGTAACAGAAATAACTTTATCAATACTCTCGCAAATGGGGTCGTTTCCGAAATTTTAAAAGTATTTTTTTCTGAATGAGCATGTTTAAAAATATAGGATCTGACCGTTTTTTAAATAATTTGTTCAAGTTTAATATTTTTAAATAATTACTTAAATCGGTGCGCTTCCATTGTTTATATTTCTGTCGTGTGACATCACAAATGATGAAATGTCACTCAGTATTGCCATTCACAGAGCAAAATATTTAATTCCCATCTTTACTCACGTGTATTGGTAACGATATGGTTGATAGCAAGAGTACAGCACAATGTTTAATTCGCTTCTTGATTATCATAACGTGGAAATGCTGTAGAAAGATGCGCCAAAATGCATCATTTGTGACGTCATCAAGACCAAGCTTTGTTAGAAAAATTGAACATTTAAAAAAATTAATTAAAAAATAACTGTTGGGAAATGAAAGTATTTTCTGGGTCCATATTTTTTTTTTTTACTCATTCTATCAATTTCAGTGACTAAAAGAAGTAATTTTGACTGAATTAAACAACCCCATTAGAAGTGCCACGTTTCTTAAATCTTGTATTCAACACTTCTTGAAATATATGATTACTCTTGATACAGTCTTTTAAAGTGAACGTAAATACAATATGCAGTCAAACTTAGTTCCATTTAACTGGCAATATAAACTTACCAGTTTCATCCAGCTGTCCAAAACAATGACTTGATTGTATTCATCCTGTAATTAATCACTATTTTTAGCAATATACAAATACATACATCCTTTCTGAAAAAAAAGCCTTTAAAGTTCAAAATTGAATACAACAATCTAAATTTTTGTTGTTTTAGTAATTCCAAGAAAATAAAACATTTTAAGCAAAATTAGTACTCAAATAGCAAACAATAGTTAAGTTTTGTTTTTTTACTTTCTTCTACATCTAATATACAGAAGAAAGTATTGGATTCGTGCAAATTTTCGAATTTCGAATTTTAACGGATTCGAACGTTTTGTGGTGTGCTGAGTTTATTTCGACTATTTTTGGAAAATGTGTGTGTGTGTGTGTGTCACGTATGTGTGTGACCAGTTTTTTGTGGTCGCGCTACAGCATAAACTACTGCATGAAATCGAACGAAATTTGGTACACATATGTGCCTCTATGTCAACTTGTGCCCATTGGTTTTTGGCGCGAATTCCTACAAGGAGGGTGGAGCAATGGGACGTTTCTTGAGTTATGCGTGCCTGCTATTCCCTAGGAAGTAACAAACAAAATTTAGTCCATATGTTTCCCCTAACAGGTATAGGTGCTGATTCAATGTTGGTGTAAATAACTCAAACAATGGTTGAGCTATAGAACGTTTTTTGTCGTCAATTGTGACTGCTATATCTCAAGAAATAATAAACGGTCAAACGAAAATTTATCGACATGTAGCCCTTAGAGGGTATAAAAGCTGATTCTATTTTGGCGTCAACAGCTGAAAAGGGGGTGGTGCAATCGAACGTTCTTTATTTTTCCATTGTGAGTGCCATATTCTCAAGAAGTAATGCTACGTTCCGGTTGAAATTTGGAACAAATGTGAGTCCAATGTAAACAGGCGTTGATTCAATTTTGGCGCCAATCGCTCCATTGGGGGGGGGCTGCTTTTTTTTTTGTGAAATTGCACTAGGATTTCAATTTAGCCAAGAGCTTGGGCGTAAGAGTCTGAAAAGGAAACCATACAGTATTGTGATGATGAAAAACAAAATCTAAATTGCTAATAAAAGAGCATACTAAAACATGTTTTTGAACGCATAAGTTATTAGCCCTCGTGCCACCGTTATTGAGATATAAAGTCTTAAAGTCTGCCGAAATTTAAAAAAAAGTCGCCACATTTAGCAAGTTTTAGTGAATGGTGGAAGACACGTTTCACATGTTTTCCAGATAAATGTCCAGCCACATGCAGGCAGTAAAATCGTCGAAGAGAATTTTTTTTCTTTCCAGTGGGGCTGCGTTAAAGGTCCAATATTTTGCAGACCTAGTACGATCCCCTGATATAGCATTCATTCTTTTTCGGAGCATCACTATCGACGAATACTTTTTACCACGAGAATTTTGAGCCCAGTTTTCTCACTAGATGGAGACACTTGGACTCTCTTCGATACGAAACTTCTCTAGGAATTTTAATTTTGCCAATAGTACTCCCAGCCAAATGAGTGCTGGAAGTCGGGGAGGAATTGGTATCTTCAGTTTCTCACCAAGTCTTTAAATTTGGCACTTATCTTAAAATTTCGGCATACTTTATGAACTTATATCTTGATAAAACGGGGCACGAGAGAAAAATATTATTGCAAGAAAAAAAGTCTCAATATGCTTTTGATTGCTACCTATTTTTTCCCATCTTTACACTATTCGTGTGGTTCTTATTAAGTATATGAAACTGAATTCAACTGCAGCGTATTTCTTACATACACAAACTTGTTGGAGTGCTATCCTCATATAAATAATAGCCAATGATCGACTAACGCTCCTGATGTCATCAACAATGAAACTCGTGCCACGCCGTGATAATTTGATAATGTGCTTTGGCAATGCTTAAAATGCAGGAAAAGGCTTTATTGTGACAAGGCTAATCTGAATCCGGTAACTTAACTGTTTTACTGGTAAGTCTGTGTCATTTCAGGGGAATGAAGAAACGAAAAAGTGGTCAACAATGAACGCTATCTAGATTTAGGGTTAATCCACTGGAGTTAGAGTAAAAACTTCAACTCTCAAAATATCATCAAACTGAGAATTGCTTCGTTCAAATGTAGAAGCAATTTTCACCCATCATATCTTGACGGGCGATTTTTTAGTTTTAAACAGATTTCTTAATATCTGTAACTAATGATTGATACATTTTTAAAACTCAATTTTAATTAATCTAAAAACAATTCTTACCACTGCATTTAGTTGTAAAGGAGCCAGATCGACCGAAAATGGTATGCTCGTAGAAGGCTTCTTAACTGGTCGAACTAGCTTGTCGTAGTTTTGGAACAGTTCCCGTCGAAGGTCCCTCGCGGTCCCCTGATTGTCGACATCTGTAAGAATATTCGCAAAATGAATTTGAAACAAGATAGGTCAAATTACATAAGGATACGCCATAATTCTTCAGTGGAGTTTCAAAAGGAGAAATTATTAACGGACCTGATGCTGTAGTATCTAAAACAATTATTAATATATTTTTCATGAGCATATTTGCTTCAGTTAGGAATCATATGCAGGGTGACAAGAAATAACTTGGACACACATAATACATTATAATTTTAGTGCTGATTAAAATATTAAGACCAAATTTCCAAATTAAAATGAATACTGTCCAACCGGGATTATATAGAATTTTCAAACGTCCAGATAAGACGAATCTATCTAAATAAGGGGGGAAGAGTAAAAATTTAATGCCGGTATTCTGCTCATTTGTATGAGACTCTGCTTCTGCAAAAGCTGGCATCACTAAAAAATAACAGATTCGCCCATTTCCGGCTGTAAAACGGATGTTTGTCTTTCCATACAATCCGTGGTCAGAGAGTACATTATTTCGTCCACTATTTATTTACAGATTTTCGAAGTGGCTACCTTTAGTCTTAATACAGAGTTTTAAACTTTTCACAAATTTTTAGGAAATGGGTTGCAACTTACTTACTGATATTTTATCCCATGCCTTGCTTGAGAATTTCTTTAGGGATACCAAAGTTTCATGAGGTTTAGCACACACCCTTTTCTCCAAGACCCTTTTCGCATAGTTTAACGGCGTCAAAGACCCCAATTTAATGGTTTGGGGTGCGATATGTGCTAGTGGGAAAATATCACTTGTTTTTGTTGATCAAGGGATTAAGAATAATCAATAAGCATATCGCAAACGCACTTTTGAAGATGTTGTCTTATCTTTCTTGCAAAAGTTCTTTAGAAACAAAAGATGGACCGTAAAACAGGATTCCGCACCTGCACACTGAGCTAAAGACACTCAAGATTGGTGCAAGACACATTTTCCGGACTTATTAGAGCTCAAAAATAGCCACCGTAATCCCCAGATTTGAGCCCCGTTTATTATTCTTGTCAAGTAAATTAACATAGCATTTTTAAGAGAAATTTATCATCCATTACTTGTAAATATACAGGCGAACCAAATGACCTTTTAGTTTTCTACTACGGGCAAAGCCGTGCGGTTACCGCTAGGAAGCTTGTAAAGGTCTTAATCTTTTGATACAATATCCTTACCTTTAACACTTGCCGCACTCGACACTCCAATAACCAGGAACAAGAAATTAAGAGCACCAAGAGCAACCATGATGGTGTTCATCCGTATTGGAAAATGAGATGCTGTCGGGTCTCGCATCGATTTATATCGAATCCGTCCGTTAAGTAGGATGTTTCAATAAATGTTTCCAGACGGCAATCATGTAAATTTTGACAGCAATTAAGTCTCAGTGCATTCGTGAGCTTCATCACGTATGCTGCAGTGCGTTTCATGCCTTGTTATTGGGCATCTTTTTTTTTTCAATGTTACACGCATTAGGTGACATGAAATGAAACATTATCTCCAAGTAGGAAATTGTTGCATGAGACTGAGAAAGGACTTTGTTTTTTCTCTCACGAGAATCGGTTAAAGATTTGGTATTGAAGACTTTGAACATATTTCTTGAATAAGTTATTTTGTGTCATGAGGTAATAGATTCTTTTGTGAAATTATAATTTTGCGTTTTATGCAATTCATTTAAATTTCCCATAAAAATTTCTTCTGAAAGAGTAAAAAAAAATTACAGAATTAGAAATCAATAAAATTATTACTTTTCGAATCAACTGCAGATGAAAATCGTTTTTTTTCCTCTAGAAGAAAAATAAATCGTGTGTAAAAAGCTGATATACAAGTGTTTATACAATTTTTTATGACAAGGATGCTGTATCATAATAGAACGAATTCAAAATGCAAATAGCGTTTTATAAAGCCATCCGGTGATTCTCTGAAGTTCTAACAATATTATGTCCCAGGAGCCTAACACAAGGATTGTTTGACCTACTTTTTTTTTCTTTTTTTTTAATAGTTAGGAATGACTATTCCGATGTTATTCCATTCTTATCAAAACAATAACTCATTTATTTTTTCCTACAAAAGTTTTTGAACAGCCGGAAAGTCACTCATTTGACGTGTCCCCATTCGTTTCTCAAAGATAATTTTAAAAATTTTTAAATATATTACATCAACATTGCACAAATTTATATAGTAGTATTAAATTACGCAGACTTGAAAGTATAAAATGACATCCTTTAAATAAATTTAATTATTCAAATAATCAAGGCACATTATTTTAAAGTTTGTCCCCAGGTTTCATGTCATTCTCCTGTCCTAGAAATAAGTTCAATTATTATATATTTAAAAAAAATGAATTTTTGATTTTCTGCGCTACAACACTGTTAATTATCACCGTTTTGTTAGATTCCTTGAGCATTGAGTTAATATGATTTGTTTGCTGTTCTTACTAAAACTTTGAAGTTCAAAAATGGGTATGTAACATTTTTGCTGTAATTCTCCAGGACAAAATGTCCGTGTTAAATAAAAGAAAAATAACTATCCTAGTGTGTAGTTGAATTAAGAATCGAAAAATAACATCAGTTAGCTTAATTATAATTCTGGGCTTACGCAACAGGCAAATTACAAGGAAAATGTCTTTCTCCTGTCCCTAAAAAATGTCATACTCCTGTCGAAAAAAGGTTACTCTTTAACATTATTTATAGCGCAATACATTTAGTGGAATAAAATTTATTTCCAAAACATTATTTTGAAAATAAGATTTTGATTTTTTTTAAAAAACTGAATTTGGCAAACGATAAATAAAACATGTAGCAGTAGAGAAATTATATTTATTGAGCAATCACGATTGCTTATTGTTCTCACTTGACCATTTTTGAGGTCCGTGCCTTTTTCAGCTTGGACCAGAAGCCTCTGCAGCACCACCGCCCACCGTCCTCTGCAGGCGGCGTTGCGCGGCTGCTCCGGTCCTGAGCTATCCGCTTCTCCTGGTCGGAGGCGACCATATCCTACACACACTCACACACACACGCCTATGTGCATACACACAGGTCTACGCACACACACAAGCCTACCCACTTACACACACAACTATGCACACGTAACCGCCCAGGAGGAGGGGCAGGCTTGGGGGTGACAGGAGCCATTTCTAGAAACAATAACTCCAATGAGTAGGGTCCTATCTCAGTTCGTGATTGCGAAAAACATAATTTGAATTCAAAATTTCAGAATTCAAATTAATTTTTTTTAAATCGTTTTTCCTTTTCTTTTTTCTTGTTTAGACGAATCTTTCAAAAAGAGATTTTTTGGCTATACATTTTTTTTTCTTTTAATTTAAATGTTGCTCGCATAGGTAAATGAAGTTGCTTTTAGTTTCTGACTTAGATAAATTAAAGCACTATTTTCTAGAATTAGGTAAATACTTTTCTGAACTAGGGAATTGGAAATAACAAAAACTAAAACTTATAGCGAAAATTGTTATTTATTTGCTGGTTTAGAATTTTAGTCCAGCAATTGAAAAAAAAAAATATTGTTAAAATAACTCCACTATTCGGTGTGTAAGGTATTCAGAGTGAACAATATGGAAAAACGTATATAAAGGGATCGGGACTTGAAGAAATGTTCGTTTTTAGGGAATGTCCGTTAAGAGAGGTTTTACATAGATTGTATTTTATAGTTCAATAACATACTTTTTGGTTTAGATTACAGTTATTTCTCTATTACAATTAATTTTTGATAACCTTCGATGAAACTTACTGCTTGTCACTCACCTGGTGTGTGAAAATTTGACCCCAGTTTTGAGGGATGTAGCATAGTAAAAGTGAGTTCCTTCCATTTTTCCCTTAATAAGTTCCTAACAAAGAGCAAGTTTTTTTTTTTTTTTTTTTTTTTCATTTTAAAAATATTTGGGATTGGAAAATGTCAGGTTTTTGGAGAATCATCCTTCCGTATTTAGAAAAAAAAAGCATTTTGCTTCGCCTTCATCTAGAAGCTGCATTTTCTGCACACTGAGTTGAAATATTTTTATTGATATCAACTCCCAAGGAAGCCACTGTTGATCAGACATTCGCAAAAAAAAATATACATGCTGATCAAAAGTCAGTTGGGTTTGGTGGGGTAAAGTGGTCATAAAATCGCAAGTTTTCAACTTAGGTGGATAAAAAAATATAAAATTCTTTAAACAGTTCAATTATTTTTGTTATTATTTTACATTGCATTATTAAAGAACACGGTTAATAAATTTCAAGGAAAAAAATATTGATTTAAGTAGTTTTATAACACCTTCATTTGTATTTATGACCACTTTACCCCATGGGGTGGCAGCCCCGGCTCTTGGGGTAGGCAGCCTAGGCAGCAGATTTTAGGGGCGGCAAATTCCGAAATTGAAATATTTTTGAAGTATGAATATCTGTTTCAGCTCCATGGAACTCATTCTGCTTCAATGCTAAAAAAAATAACTCTAAGTGTGTACCAGTGTTTGGATATGCAAAACCCAGTTTTGAATTTAACTATAACTCACTTTAATTTTAAGTACTTTACTATTATTTTAATTTTATTAATATATTTTTATTTTACATTATTATTATCATTATTTTTATTCAATAGGGTAGGGGGCGGCACTTGTCAATATCGCCTAGGGCGGCAGAACTACTAGAGCCGGCCCTGTGGGGTGGGAAAGAGTGGTCATAGTTAAAAATCGATGCAAAACCGTTACAAATGACCCTAATATTTGTATATTTCGGTTAGTTTTGTAGTAACAAGTATATGCACGAGTATATGCGGGTATACACGAGTGTATACGTGTCGAGTAAACATGAGTAAACATGTTCATATATGAGTAGATATATGTATACATCAGATACATGCATGCACGTGCCTACTCAAGTATATACGTGTATGCACGAGTATATAAGCACGTATAAGTGATTACTTACAGGAGTGTCTGCGTGTCTACACCAGTATATACGTGTCATGTGTATATACGCGTCAGAATATGCGCTCATCATAATCGAGTATGCACTTGTATTTCGAGTATATACTCAAAATCCTTTCTAAATCAAGGAACCCCGTAAAATTTGAATAGGCCCCGACTGTTGATCCATCTATTCCGCTTTTGAATTTATGATTTGTCTTATCTGTGTACGATTATAAAACTATTTCAGTGGTGTAGTTTTTCAGTAGTACCTTCTAACATTCTAAATTACTGGACTTATACATTTTTCTTTTCAGTTTTTTTATTTTTTACGCAGTCGGGTTTTTTGTTCATATTTAATAATTTTTTTCAGCTAGCTCTTTCAGAAAAAAATACAAAATTTGAAAGTTTTTGCATCTTTAATTTTATTTCCAAATTATCTAAATAATGTTTTACTACACATAAGTCAACTTTTTTTTTTACGCGTATTAAAGGAAACTGTAAGCAGTTTAAATAGGTATCTCAAACGAAACTGCTACAAAGGAAGAGAAAAAGCAAATTCAAACTTTTTACATTTTTATTGTCGCTAAACATTCTACAGAACCAGCTACTGACGCTGTGTTTGTATACTGGATTCAGCATCATGGAAAATCAACTTTCTTCCATGTGTCCTTCCAGTTTTTACAGTAGAATTAATGTCTTGAATCTGGAACGAAAAGAAACGATAAAAGAGTTTTAAAAAATTTGTAACAAAACGAATGTAATATACGATAGCACTACTTCTCTACCTATTTACTTTTTTATCATTTTTATACAGTTATTCAAAGTACCCGCATGATGTCAATCGTGAATGTTTCTTAACTGGTAGTATGTTTAAGTAACGAAAAATGTTTCTTTTCAGAAACAAAATAGCCAAAAAAATGTTTAATCATAAACGATCTCACTCAAGACAACCTGAACTTTACATTGACTTAATTAAAATAATGTATCAAAGTAAAATAAAATTAAATAAACAAAATTTATGACAAGAAACCATAAAATTAAATATATTAAAAACCTCCGACTGAGTGCAACTGTAGAAACGAGGGAAAATTGAAAATCCTTTTAAAACCCTTATATTATTAAAAATCAATGTCAAGTATTTTATTTGCTACTAGCGGTATCCGCACGGCGTTGCCCGTAGTAGAAAATTAAAAGGTCATTTGGTTTGCCTGTATAATTACAAATAATGGATTTCTCCCCAATTTCTCCCCAATTTGCTATGTTAATTTGTTCGCCAATGTTACGGTTCCACGTTATGATAATTTGGTAATTTGCTCGTTCACGTTATAATAATTTGCTCGGTACAATGTTCTTAAAATTGGAATAGAAAAAGAACGAAATCGAATCAATCGCGTGAATAAAAGCTTAGCCGTTATTAAAATCTGCTTTAAAAAAAGTCATAATTCGAATTCTATGAAACATGGAAGTTCCGAAGAGATTCTATCAGACGCGGAAAGAATTCTCTTTATTTTGTTATTAAATTTTAAAAATTTTAACTATGTTTTCACTGCAAATATCGCGAAAAAACTTTTAGAGGTTTTTAATTAATATATTCGTTAATTAATGTCATCCAAAGATGCAACCTAGCTAAGAACACTCTCGATCAACTCTCCTTTCAAACATTTTTTTTTTTTCAAAGTCTGTCCATCCGTTTGGGCACTAGAGAGCCACAGACAGACACACCGATACACAGACATGTTTAACTTATAACCCCCTTCCTTTGTGTGTCGGGGGTTAAAAAAAAAATCAAGAGATAAAAACATGAGTTTGTTTCTGACAAATTAAAGTTTCTGTTATCAAGAACTGTGAAAGTTATAATTTTGCATACAGGCTCAACTTATGCCCCAATTTCCCTATTAAATGATTAAATATAAAACCCATTCTTTAAAAAGTTTGGTTCCATACAACAGTAATATTAATAGTAATTGCAATGGTAATTTTAAATAAAGGCTTCTCTGAAGAAAGCATTAAGTTTCTTCAGTGTCATTGCTCTACAGTGGGGTAAATCTAACCTGGAAATGAGGTAATACAGTGATTAGGATCAGCGTAGCCTTCACAATGATACCAGGTTAGGTTTGCCTCAATAGTAGTAGTGTTTTTTATCGTTATCATCTATGCCAATAACAGATGATGGGGGCGGGCGTTATATAGATAGGCCGACGCATCAGCTTAAGTTTAGCCATTTTAAATCGGATTTTTCATTGTTGTGCTACTAGGGTTACCAAAGCAAAGTTTGGGATTTCGACAATTTTCCGAAAATAATATTTTATTTAATATACAATTCACGTGTCGCTGATAATTGCTCACAATGAACAATACCCGAACGCGATAACTCGCCCGAAAAGACAACCACGCAAACACGCGCTCCGATCCAAAATGGCTAATCTTAAGCTGATACGTCGGCTCGTATATATAGGGCCTTAATCGGGGCTAAGTAAGGAGATACAGATCACAAGCAACTAGTATGCTGTGAAATGTAAATTAGTTTGGGAAAACGTTCATGTTTAAATGGTTGTTTTTTTTTTTTTTTTTTTTTGAAAAAAATAAATTTAAGTTTCGTGATGGTAATTTCTTATTACTTCTGAAACACAGTTACCCTAAAAAGAATGAAATAAGAACATTTTGAAAAAAAAAAAAAGAACCGACTTAAAAATTGCTCTAAAAAGTGAAAAATAATTTTATTATTATAACACCATCGATAATACTTTTAAACATAATTTTAGAAGTTGGTGCAAAAGCGATAGATTAAAATCATTCACAGCCATAACTTAACTACAACTAATAAATTTAGCCAGTCCCAGTTTCTTCAATAATACATGACAGCATATTTGAGTAGCGATAGAAATGTTTTGTTCCTAACTTAGGATGATTTTCTGAAAAAAATGTGAACGAAGCATGGTTACACTGGATTTTACTTTTTGTTTTTGCGCCAACGTCAAAAATTATGTTCAAAAATATTATCGATGGTTATTAAAGAATAAAATTACTTCACTTTTTGGAGCATTTTGGAAGCCGGTTCTTTTTTATTTTTTTCAAAAATTTTTTTAGTTGACCTTTTTATACTTTTTATTCATTCTCAAATAAAACACTGATAACAGTTTCTGGATTGACATAAGTCTTTGTGTATTTTACGCAGCAGTTTATTACGGTATATGACGCGATCTTTTTTGCTCGCGTGACATGTATTTTTTGGACAAGAACGACATGATAATAAATGATTTTTTTTTAATAAAAAAATGGTCCTCGTTATAAACGTGTCATTTCATTTAAAAATAGCCTCAGAAAATGTTTAGGTATTTTCTTAACTTGAATGTGTCAATAGCTCGAATTATTTTGAGTTATCATGTTTTCTTGGCTGGTCTATAATAGCGTGGAAGGCATAGCGTACTTTTTTTAGGGGGAGGGGGGGTTAAAATGTAAAACATAGTTAATTTTTTTTTAGAACTTGAAGTTTTCGATAGAATTTCATTTCATTTGATTTGATTAAAAAAATAGGGTTAAATAACAGATGAATTTTAAAACAAAATCCAAGGTTGTGTGATTATTTGTGCGTAATTCAGCTAAATGGAAAACATTCATTTGAATGCAAGATCCTGTTTAATTTTTAGTCCTGTGATTGTATGGACCAATCACGAAAACAATAGTTTTCTCCTTATATGCTTTCTGAGGGCTAAGTGAGATTAATAAGCAAACTTCTTGATTGCTTAAAAATGCAATCCAAGTGACGCCATCATTAAGTGAAACCTAAGAAAACGTCATATTACATTATGTTATTTTTGTTTAAAGTAATTTTCAAATGGATAGCTCCTTATAACCAATATCTTTCGAGTAATCATGGTACTTACCTAGTGCAAAAAAGAAGAACATTCCCAAGAATTAAGTTATTTGAATATTGCAGGCTCGATAAAATTGGAGATTCTTCGCCGCATGGTAATATTGTATTCTAAACTTGGGTACTTTTCAACACAGCATGCATATGTCTTCGCTTTTCGATCAGCCACGATATTAACCAGTTTCCAATCAGGATGAATATCCAAGAAATCAGACAGATCAGCCTACGCAAGAACAATTGAAACATATTTTTAATTGTATGAATTAATTATATAAATTAATCAATCTTGCCCGTCCAATCATAACATTGAGAAAAGAAATCAATCACCGCATGCTTTTCAGACCTCAAATGGAAAATACAATAAAATTACACCATAAACTCGCTTAAACAGAAAACATATATAAAAAATTAAAAAATTACAATAATAAGAAACAATACAACATTATAATATTAATAATAACTATGTCATTACCACACCCCTTTTGCTCATCCATAAATGCACATCAATAATGTGCTTTTCATCCATCACCTCATGGGTACTTAAGACCATGGTCCATAACGCGAGCTGGATTTGTAAAACAAACGCAAATAAAATGTTTCACGTTCAATTTGTCAGATTTAGAAAGTTAAAATTGTGTCATAAACAGGTAGGAACGAAAAAACTGAGTCGAAATAGTATAAAACGTAACCTAGGGTTGTGCAGTGGTACGGTAGAAACGACTCTACAGATTGACAAATCAATGCACAATCCAAAAAAAAAATCCCTCACAGATTTGTCTCTCCCAGTAGAATAATTTCCACCCTACTGTCTGACCACCGATTGTATGGAAAGACAAACACCCGTTTTACAGTTGGAATTGGACGAATGTATTATTTTTTACCGATGTCAACTTTTGCAGAAGCAGAGTCTCATTCAAATGAGCGGAATACGTGCATCAAATTTTTACTTTTCCCCCTTATTCACATAGATTCGTCTTATCTGGACATTTGAAAATTCTACGCAATCTGTGGTTGGACAGTACCAGCAAACGATATGATAGAAATATACAGGCAAAGGGCTTGATTAATGCACTTTCCTACGGACTGGTGATCCTGGTCATCATACTTTTGGGGGCACCAAAATAGGGTAATTTTCTTTCTGGGAACTACTAATTTGAAAATGTGTGAATTTTCTTGTGAGAGAGTCGCCAAATTTTATCAGGACCGGAGCTTTGACTTGATTGGGCCCTGTACAGGCTGCAATGTTTTTCGCTTGTAAGCGCAGGTTTACCTGTTTTACCGGTAGATTCATTCCTACTATATCGGCACATATATAGTAGAAATACACAGGTTGTAATATTTGGCGCCTGTAGCCACAAGTTTGCCTGTTACAGTGCGGGTGTTGCTGTTTTTTTCCTGCTCTTTTTCCGTTTGGAAAAAAAGGGGGGGGGGGGGAGGGGTTACCTCACATCAGTTCCAACAATCGTCCTATCTTCAGTTGGCAATTGAGGTCAGTGAGAAGCAAAGGATGTAAGTCGACATTTTAAAGTTTTGAGCAAAACGCGTTTAAAGTTGTGGTCCTAGGTACGCTTTCATTGAAACATTTTTCTAAACCGTGCTGTAACGCAGCACCTACCAGGGCTACTAGTATTATCTCTTTCCCCAAGACAAAGGAGAAGTTCACCTACCATTTGTTCCAGTTTTCTCAGCACTATAGATTTTGGCACTTACATCCCTTTGCTTCTTACTGCCTCTTATCGTTTGCGAGACTATGATTTCTAGCTAACATTTTGTTTGCTGTAAAAGCAACTACTTTGCATACCGTTACAATATAGTTAAATATATAAATTTATTTGTTCAATTACCGAAAAGCCGCTATAAAAAGGAGGTATGGTAAAATATTCAAATCAGAAGTTACCTTACCTACCTTTAACTATCTACACATTAAACTATAAATAATTCTCTTTAAGCCATGTAGAAATTGCACACGAATTTTTGCATAAAATGCGTAGCATCAACAATGTGTAAATTAAGAAGCGTGATTATTGCGCAGAAATAGCTATGATATTTCAATCTCCGCTTTGTCCATCACTTCCTCATCATTTAAAACAATCCCATTCGTTTAAAACGCGTTTCCCCTTTTTTTTTCTTTTTTTTTTCCTCCCCTTTGAAAAAACACTTGGTAAAAAATTGACTGTAATGACAAAACAGCAAATTCGCTTCACAAGAAAAAAAATATTCTTGAAAAAATATATATATAAACGGGAGCAATATTCAATCACATAGATTTCCATTTCTTATAAAATGCTAAGTTTGACGCTTGTTGTTTGCCAAGTTAAACAGAAACATAAGTTTGAGAAACAGAAAGCAATAAATTTTTGTTAATTCTAAAATGATTGAATTTACCTGTTCCGCCAATAGTTGTAAATCTAATTCATTTTCGCTGAAAGTCCATGAACCAAACACAATGCTACATTCGATAAAGTCCTTGCGAATTGTCTTGAGCATGGGGCATCTCGACTTAATTGTGAAAGGAGGCACCCATAATACTTCTCCATTGTTGTACACCAATACTTGAGTGTTTTGAAGTGGGAACATGGCAATGTCTGGAGAACTGAAAAGAAACAAAAACGTTTTTGTATTCTAGTTTCCATTCTATAAAAGGTTATGTTGCTGTACCGTAAATCAAGACGTGTTCTGATATGGTAATATATAATGATGATCTAAACAAAATTATAAAAGTTGAAAATACTATATACTATTGACGATTCTGTATTTTTTCTATATGCAGGAACGCTCCGAACCTGTATATAGAGAAACATACAGGTTCGGGGTGATCCTGTATGTAGAGAAACTATAGAATATTTTAATATGATTCTTCCTAATAGACGAGTTAAATCTTCGCGAAACAAGCAAATGAAGCAATCTTCTGTAGTTGGTTGGTGAGTGTCAGTCAGCAGGGGGCAGAGCCCCATAGTACTGTAAAATAAGTGCAATTATTAGGTTTTACCCGCGTTAAAAAGTATTTTATCTATAGGTTAGAAAGAGAACTGAAACTTCTTTTGACATTCCAATTTCTTTTAAAGAAAACGTCGCATTGTTGTACCACGAGGAAAGACGTGTTTTGATAAGTAATATATTCTGTTGTGAACTAAAAAATTATAACTGCTTAAAATGTTACTGTCGACGCTTCTGTAATTTATTATAAAATAACTGCAATAAGTATATTTTACTCGTATTAGAGAAAGAGAATGAATTTGAACTATGTAAAGTCTTACTCAATGGTTAACAACGCATTTGTTGAATCATGCTACAGTTAAAAGGGGCTGTTCATAAATGATGTCTTACTTTTTTTCAACATTTTGAATCCCCTTGTGTCATATTTCACCTTATTCCCTCTCCCATTGTCACACGTCACGTTATTTTTCATAAACTATTCTCATTAAAAAATGCGTGATTTCACACTTCTTGTTGCCCCTATTACACCCCTTGTCCCAACTGTCACAACTTTACGACCCGCTCACACCTCAAAGCGTGACATCATTTGTGGACAACCCCTAAGGACCTAAGGTAACATTACTTTTCAATTCATCTTGTCACATATTGATTTTTCTTAAGATTTGTGAGAAAAATCAGGGGGAAAATGGTTTCACTTTTTATTTTTTAAATATTTATTAAAAGAAATTTCTAACTTATTACTGATAAAAGAAGAAATTGAAAACCTACCCTGTGTAGAGAGCTACATCCGGCTTCCATATCTCAGATGCAGGAAGACGAAGCACTGATATGTCGTAATCAGCCAAATTCCATTTCAAGAAATCATCACTCCATTTCTACAGTAAGTAAAACAAGTCTCTAAACTACTTTCAAATTTTTCCCGATAAATGCATTTAGCCCTTATATGGCATTTACCTGCATTTTCCAGATTAATAGCCTTTATAAAGAACTGGTAGTAACAAACTTAGCTGTTGTTAAACAACTTAAAATCTTTCTAGTATATACTTTGTGAAACAATAAAGTGAGAAAATTAAGGAAAAAATAAATTACACTCGTTGAGGGTAACTCTGAATTATGTCTGTTAACTCTGTACCGCTCCCTATTTTTCAGAACATTGGATTTTAAATGCAAACCCCTTCCCGTAACTCAGAAATTTTCCTTTATTAACCACACTAAAACATTTTTTCAACAAAACATTTATTACTAATTTATTTACTAGCAGTTTCATTTACAGTGGTAAATTTATTGCTTATTGGATGTTTTGGGCAATTCCTTGCTAAACAGTTTTTTCTTGACGGGAATTATGCAATAAATTTCTTCTCAAGATTGAATTTTTAACGGTTGTTTTGCCATTTCTCAATTTCATACTTTCCACCTTGTTGCGTTTCTCCGATGACTTAACCCAAATCTCACGCTTTTTGGATTGAAAAAGGGTTTCCTTGAAATTTCGAAACACGTGTCTGCAATCAATTTCTAATTTGTGATTTGTGTCCATTGTATTTCATACAGTTACTTTGTTGCATTCCCTATCTACGCCACTGATGATTGTTGTTGAGAACGATGTATTTATGAATGATTATATTTTGAAATTTAGAAGCAGAATGATATGAAATTATAAGCTCCCTAACTTATTTGATGAAAACTTGCAGTCTTGAAGCGAAGGCCGCTGTTAATTAAACCCTTAGAAAAGCATAACCTAAAGAAGATTATGAAATTGTATCTCAAAAACTGATGTTGTTAATACTGTTAAAAAAGTATTTTCATTTTATATTGCTTGCTTATGATTTGTTTCGTTGATTTCGTTGAATTTTGAGCAATGGAATAGTTTTAAAAAAATTTCAGCAATTAAAAAAATATATTTTGGATAATGCAAAACTCTGAAAGGTATTTGCCTTGTTCATTGTGAATGCATCTGATATAGCTACTGATGGTGCTATGAGAATGACAGATAAAAGAAATGAATTTGAAAAGAAACGAAAGCTGATGCTATTGCTTCCCAAAACTTATGCATGGATTTTTAACGATGTTCAACTTCATGCTGACACTTATCAATACTTTTCTACACGAAAAAAAAAAGTGTAAGGTTCAGCATTAATGGGTGCAGTGTTGCACGAATTCTAAATTGTGTAGCATCTAGGGTTTCCAATCCCGATCCCGCATCCTGCGGGATCCCGCAGGATATTTAGCGGGATTGATACCGCGGGACTTGGCTCTCAACCCCGCGGGATTCCCAGTCCTGCAAGTTTTTTTTCCCCCATTCGAACGTTTTCCAGCTTTTGCTGCTCATAAAACGATTATTTTCACAAGCATAATCTGAAGTTTGAATTTTTTTCCTCGTATATCTGCAAAAAGAGCAAGGAAAACTGATGTGTCTCATATGACCAACGACGGATTTATCATTTAAAAACACAATAAAAATAGAGTATATTTTTCTGAGAATGAATTTGTATTCTCATTTGAGGTTTCAATCAGCAAGTGAGAAAATGCTCAAAACTTATGTGCATTTTCGAAAATCATCGCTAAAATTTAAAATCCAGTAAATTACGCTTTAGAAGAAATGGAGAAAGAATATTACATGTTCCAAAACCGGCTGGAATAGCCTGAATGCAATGTTGGAGCACTTCTGTAGGCTTTAGTAAATGCACTCAAAACCTTTAAGTTACAAAAAGTGCACTCCAAAGAAGAAAGCAATGAAAAATCTGACATTATTTATACATTCGTTACGACTTTAAAAGGGACGACTGAAAGTTGTACGAAACACAGAAATACTCACATGACAGTTTATTACGTTAAACTGATCATATTTTTGAATTCCTCTTTAAAGTGAGAGGTAAAATTAGCGAAATTATCCAAACAGTTTTACTGATACTACGACTTTATGAAATGGTGAATTTAAGTAGTATTTAACTCTTACTGTAATAAATCAAATTCACTGATACAATGACCAACGTTTATGCCAAACACTATCCAAGAGGCATCGTTTTTGTTCGAAATTCTTAAGCGAAAACCTAGCATCAGAAAAGGAAAATCTATTTCAGAAGGTGATGAAGTTAATGCGGATCTTTTTCAACATGTTCACAATTACTTAATTTTAGTAAAACTAATTGCAGTGAAGCCACAGCACGTGTTTTCATCAAGCGCATTATTTTTATAGCAAAAATCCTTTAGCATCCCGTACGAGTGGCACATTTTTGCTTACCAAATGATAATTGATAATTAGGATCTGAATTCGTAGTGTTTTACAATTGCTGTACGAAATTAAGAAGACTATTAATTAAAGTAATAAAAGCAGTCCTTCCTAAAAAGCACCACTTTTTCTATTTGACATAAAAATTTAATTTAAAAAAAATTTAGTCAATCCCGCGGGATCCCGGGGTCCCGCGGGATTGGCTCCTTACAATCTAAAAATCCCTCGGGACTGAATTCAGCGCGGGATTGGAAACCCTAGTAGCATTATTGTTTTAAAAACTCAAATTTTTGGAGGATCCTCGCACTATGGTTTCAGTAGAATTCAAAGCGCATGCGTAAAGATCAGAATCGGCGCAGAACACGTGAACTCTTATTAGCAAAACGAAAACCGTCCTTGGTGGCCGAGAGGTAAAGCTCTTGATTTGCGACCTGTCTGAGATTCGCGCTTTGGGTTCGGATCTCACTCAGGTTATTTCTTCTCTTGGTGAAATAAAAATGTCTTGTTTGTACATTGAAATAAGTAAATCAATGGGGTACATTGGTTTTTAAAAAACATGGACTTGATAAATCGTTCAAGAGAGTCAGATGAAAGCTTAATTTTGGCTAATGTGTAACCTTTCAAGCAAATTTTATGTAAGTATACAGAAAATTCTCGTGTAACCTTGCGCAGAAATTAGTGAAACGTTACACTATAGTTAATTAACATGGTGCAACTTTCCGCAAGCGAGGCGTAACTTTACGTCAGTTATATCAATTGAGTTACTCCAGAGCAGTGGAGGCAGCTAAGCTGCCACCGATTTTATAGAGTAAGGTTACACAATTTTTTTTACAGTGTAGGACTAAGAAGGTACAACTATCCACCCACTGTCCCCTTCCGGCATACTATCTATATTTTCCTCTCTCTCATATGCCTATTATATATATATATATATATATATATATATATATATATATATATATATATATATATATATATATATATATATATATATACCAGGGGTGAATTTGTAAATTTTCCTGTTCTGTGCAATATATGGGTTAAAATCAAACAAAATCATATTCAAGAGAAAATTTCTACTTACCATTAATACCCATGTGTCCAGAACAATGCGCTGATGCAAATCATCCTTAAACAAACATATTTTTAAATTAAAATATAACTTATAAACAGTCTTTTTAAAAATATTACTTCTAGATTTAAAAAAAGGCCCGGAATAGGAAAATATAAAAAAATGGATCATCAAAGTAAACTAACCCCAAAAAAAATCAAAATTTTTAAGTAATAATTTTATCAAAACAAAATAAATGTGTTAAAAAGTCAAAATGCTATAATAAGTTCTGAGAGAATAGTGAGCAATGAACTTTATTATTTAATCCAGTTTACTCAAATCTTTAGATTTCTGTAATCATATAACTAACAGCAATTTTCAAAAAAAAAATCTGTAAATACCGTAATTATATTTTGTTTTAATTGAAAGTTGAAGTAAGTTTTTATTTTGTCTGTTACTTCAAAAATTAAAATAGAAAAAATTATTACCTTTTTATGTAAAAATCCTAAGAGATTAGAAATCAAACTTTTACACTAAAAATTTTTAAAATCGCAAACGGGCAGAACATATATTCGGTTTTTGCTTCATGTGAAATAGAAAACAATCATAATTAAAAATCAAAAATTTAAAGAAAACAGAAGCAAAGAAAAATCATAATGGAATTAGCATTGAAAGGTAAAATTATTAGATTTAACAATTAGAGATCTAAAGGTTTAAATCAGTGTTCTTAATACAAAATTTAAAAAATTTAAAGCAAACTTTTTTACTTTTCATATACCAGCGACCACTGAAACTTACTCTTTGTTAATTTTGAATACCATTATTTTTACTATCGCTTTACAAAATTTCATTTTTACTTTATATTTTATTTTGCAATTTTAATTTTAATTTTAATCAGTTTTTCGACGGTTGACTATCGAAGAAAAGTTTATACTTTTTTGAGACTATCGCTCCTTTTCAAGGAGATAGTGTTCTCTACCTTACTCATTTTCATCACTTTTTGACCATGTCGAATTTTGAAGCCAATTTATACTTCCAGAAACTTCATTGAGCCTGAATATATATATTAGGGTGGTCCTTAAAAATGAACTTTTGAAATTTGAATGCTCCACCCTCCCATTTTTGTTTACGGCCTTAAATAAGACTTCCCCAAAAATTTCAGACCAAAAAATGTATTTTAGGGATCGCTACCAATCTTCAAAGTTGTGAAAATTCAAACTTTTTTCCCAAAATTCAAATGAACTTCACTGTAAACTAAAAAATGCATAAATAAAAATCAATACCAAGTGTTGTTTACACAGAACACCTTCCCCCTCGTACAAGGTAGAAGGGAGTCAAATTCAAGTATGATGTTTTGATATGAGATTTTACGACCTTATTCAGAGAGCAAGACTGGTGAATTTTCTTTTCTTTCATTTAGGAATAATACTAATAATGGCGCCGCTGTTTTGGTTTCTTCAGGCTCTAACCAGTTGAAAGTATGGAAAGCAAAAACGATTATAATGTTATTTCTATCAAACACCATTGTTTCGTTTTTTTTATGTTAGTCTTACGGTTTGAAATATTATTATCAAAGCAATACCAGTGTTTTAGCTTATAACACTTATTTTTTAATGGAATCAATCAACAAAATGCCCGTTTCAATAAGAACGTTTACAGATATTTGGCTTGTTGGTCGCCACAGTGCCAAACAAAACTGCCATCTAAAAGAGGAGTTCTCCGCATTTTTTTATATTACAAAAATGCCTTAAATGTAAATACTCGAGATTCTGCTCATTGTTCAGCTAGAGGTAACTTCTTGTTTGGGAAAAGGCTACGATTACCACTAAGGAAAAAATCATGTTGTAGATAAAATTGAAGGACTTTTTAAAGAATTGCAAAAGCTCAAAAAGAACAAAGAAAATGAAGCCAAGCGATCAGACGGTTTGAAACAGAAAGAAGACAAATAAAGACTAGCTTTACCGGAATTGTTTGATATTGTTCATGCTAATACTCTTAATATGATCCATATCGAAGAAGATAAGGATTTTCTCGTTCCTCAAAGACAAAAAGGATGACCTGGTAAAATGGGTAAAGTCAGGTGCAAAATTGTTGAAGAAAGAAGCAATACTCATTAAAAAACAGATAAGTTTCGAAAAAATGAAGCAACGTGAAGAAAAAAATACAAGATTGCTGTTTGAATGAGTACCAATACGCTTAAGAGTTCCAGGGGATACATCGTGCTCGATGAATGGCAAAGGCAATTTGCTCTCTTAAAACTAATTTTTTTAGAGATCGGTTTGAAATTCCCGAAGAAGAAAAAGCTTGAAATCGTGACATGCGCTCGTTTGTAGTAAAATGCTGTGTAAATTGTTGGTTTCAAACAACAACTGCTTGCTTTGCCCCAAAAAAAGATTTGCAACTTTTAAAAAGCCTAAAAAAATTATGAAAGAATTAATTATGAGGTTTCAAAGTGTGCAATGAACAAGTTTGTTTGCCATTTTGTGGTATCTATCAGATGAATTCGTAGCTCTTGCGTTTTCTTATTTGACGATTGTGTTCCTTAAGAAATGAAAGGGAAGATGGTAGACACTTATTTAAAAAAAAGGAGATGATGAATCCTTAAAAAGAGCCCGAATAGATCCATATGCAATCCTTAAAAAAGGTTTGAATAATTTTGCATCGAGCAACACAATGCAGAATTTTTAAAACCCTTGAGTATATCTTCAGAATTTCTTCAAGATGTGACAGAATGGAAAAAAGACGAATCCTACAGTTAAAGTAAAGAAATTTTTAGTTCATTAAAAGTTGTAAATAAGGTAGCGGAACGTGTAGTGGGACTAATGGAAGAATACAATAAACTTCTTACAAAAGACGAAGAACAAAAGCAGTACTTGTTGCTGCTAGTGAAACAGTTGCAAATGTCCGCGCGGACTCTAAAAAACACATCTTATTTTCTTAAAAGGTAATATAGTGCGATTTGTTTTTTTTTTTTTTTTTTTTAAATTTATGAATTGAAAGAGGTTTTTTTTAAAAAAATCTTAATAGATGCGTTTAATTATAAATTGTAAGAATGTTTAATAAATACTGCTGTTTTTACTGAAAATGAAAAATTTCGAGTTTTTCTCTGAAATTTCAAAAGTTTTAGCTGCGGTAGCGACCCTAAAATTTGTCTTAAAAATATCAAAAAAATACACTAATTCTTTTTTATATACTAGATCAAAACTAGGAGGTGACCCGTTGAAAATTTACAATTTTATTTTTTTACTTCATATAAGGACTACCCTAATATATATATTCTTAGTGAAGAAGATGGGAGTTATAAGTAAAATAGTGTTAAGATGTAAATGAAACAAGTAAATGTTTTAAGAAATGCCGAAAACCTTTGGAAAAACTTTGAAACTTGGATAGCTGTATTTAGTACCTCATGTGAAAACATTTTTAGAAAATAGCTGAAAAATCTCAAAAGTTAAAGCTTTGATCATCTTACCACGTCAGTCACTTGTAGTGGAGACAGACTGACTGAAACGTTAACGCTGGTAAAGGGGTTCTTAACTGGTCGTACTAACTTATCATAGTTTTGGAACAGATCTCGTCGAAGATCTCTCTCTGTTGCTAGAAATTCATCACCTGTAACATAAATTTAATGAACACCAGCGATATGTATTGAAAATATTTCACGTTGTGACATTTGTGATATTCATGTACTTAAATTGGCTTTTATTGCTTTGCATATTTACTTGTTCATTTATGTATTTATTTGCTTCGATATTTTTCCGAGTATTATATACAGAGTGTTCCAAAACGACCTCATAATTTCTGCACAGTAATTTTCCTCGTTGGGAGTACACACAAAAAAAAAATGTTCAAAGGAGCGTTCCTGTACGATCTACAGTTTACGAGAAAATACGAAAAACAAAATATGACGTCACTGCCTATGCAAGAAAAACCACTTTATTGAACATACCAACAGTAATGTACGTACATTATACGCGTAACAACAAATACGTTTTAGACATTATCGTCTGGAAAAATATGCAAATACTGTTGTTGATATCTTTATTATTATTATTATTACTAATTAGTAAAGATAATAAAGCTGAAAGTCTCTCTGTCTGTATGTCCGGAGGATGTCTGGATGTCTGGATCTCTGACGCGCATAGCGCTTAGACCGTTCGACCGATTTTCATGAAATTTGACACAAAGTTAGTTTGTAGCATGGGGGTGTGCACCTCGAAGCGATTTTTTGAAAATTCGATGTGGTTCTTTTTCTATTCCATTTTAAGAACAAAACTATCATAAGATGGACGAGTAAATTGCGAAATTATCATAACGTGGAACCGTAACATGGGTACAAGCCTAATGGCGAGAAAATTCACCATACATTATTTGTAAATATACAGGCGAACCAAAAGATATTTTAATTTTCTATTACGGGCAAAGCCGTGCGGGTACCACTAGTGTCTAATAAAGTGATCGTGCAGGAATGTTTCTTTTAGCAGTTTTTATGTAGGGGAGACCGGGGCAAGATGACGAATGTCTTAAATTTTCCGTTTTCCACTAGGAAACAGCGTCAGCTGGATACTACTGGCTCTCCTAACGGCTGTTCATTCAGCAATAGTTTAAAGACGCTGAAATTGTCATATTTGTGTTAGTTCTAAAGCACTGATTGTTTACCGCTGCTACGTTATAACTTTCATGCATGTGTAAATAAGCTCTGCTAAAGATACAGGAATGATAAATTGTTTCTCTTAAGTATTTATGAGTAACTTAGTTTATATACTGCCTATTACCATGAATAAACTTTAATGAATCGCCTTTCTTTATGGCAATGAAGACGAATCCTTTCAAACAGGCAGTCCGGGGCAAGATGACGGGCCGAAAAACGGGGCAAGATGACAATACTTCTTCTTTACAAGTCCTGCTTGTAAAGAAGAATACTGTGACTCTCCAACAGAAGAATGGTTCTAGTGCTGCAATGCCAAGAGTGGTGGCGCGAAGAACGTTCCAATTATGAAAATGGTATTTTTATCTGTGACTATTGTTAGCTGCACAATTAAACACTTCAACATTACTTTGCAATTCATTACGCTTAATTTGATGCTTTGTAAGATGTAAAAACACAGTAACCATTTGTTAAACTATGTAATATATTCAAAAAAAAAATTGTGTTCAACTTTTTTCAGTGTTGTCATCTTGCCCCGAGGCCAAAGTCATCTTGCCCCAGTACTGGGGCAAGATGACAATTTGTTAAGGTTATGAAAATATAAAAATATCCTTCATTTATTTCATTTGAAAAATTAAATGGTATTATATTTAATACTACAAAGGACCACTCTAACAGCTCATGTAAAGGAAATTATATTATCCTTAAAAATAAATTAATAAACAACAAAAATTGTTAGCGTAGTCATCTTGCCCCGGTCTCCCCTACTTTCAACGAGGAATCTTAGCTGTGCAGAGTTTAGGCGGTCGTTTTTAGAAACCCTGTATACAGTGGATGGAAGGTATGTTTTAACACGTTTATACAGGGTCAGCTTTCACACTTTCATTGCTCTTCGATACCTTTTGAGTTAAAAGCTCAGGAAAGAGCATATAGATATTAAACTTTCAGTACTTGCGTATTTTCCCATCAAACATATTCAATGAACCGAAATTGTCACTATATGCCGCGATACTTTCGGTGACCATAAAATCACGGAAAATCTGAAAGTATTCGAAAATGAGTAACATTGATTTTGGTGAATTTCGAAATCGTGATTGAAAAAATGAAGCCAAATCAAGGTTGAGTGAAATATAGTTATGGTTCAGCGTAAAGCTAAGAAAAAAACTAAATGTAAGTAAATAGTTTTTATTAATGTGTACAATATTATCCTGGTTGGATTTCAAAGAAATACGAATTATTCATCAAGATTAAATTAGAAGATGAGAAAATAGTTCCTTTCCTCCATGCATTCATAGGCCCCCACCCCTCCCTCCACCACAGGGGCGGCATTTCACCATTTCATTTGGGGGGTCGAGTTTCTTAATTATGTATAACCCCAAAGCGAAACCATACACACATTAGCTAACAAGAAGTTGTCATAAAATCGGTTTAATATGAATAAAATTAGTGTTTAGAAACAATTAAAATTTTGATTCATTGACTAAAAAGTTATCATACAAAATATCTTGCTACTAAAGTTTTTATACTTTTGGAAAAGTTATAATGCTTGATTTTTGGAATTCGGAAGAGCAGGGAATCATGTTACTAATGTATCAGTGCTCAATGTCGTGCTGTTTTACCAGTTCAGCTAAATAGAAAAAGTTTTTTTTTCCCCTTTGCGCTTCAAAAATATTTCTCTAACTTCGTGAGACATTAAAAAAAATCTTTCTCTACTAGCTGAGCTGTTTGTAATAGTTAAAAAATAATTGAAGTATTACAAAGTTATGTATGAAAACACTTTTTATATCTTGCTCTTCAAAATCACCCAGGCTACTTCAAAAACTGTGAGGGGCTTAAACTTTTCATGATTGAATAATCTAGTCATGTCGGCGCTCTCAGCTTCAATGAGATATCATCTGCCTCCAGCTCTGTTATTCACTATTCCAGACTGATGAGTCCATAACAAGGGCGAAACTGCAGTCTCTGGATGTGAAAACCATTCTGTCGGTATATTGCTTGTAATTTTTCTTGCCTCATGCTAAAAATTTTACTCACAGTTGAAACATTTTATTTTTCGTTTTCAAAATTCAATCCAATCATATAATAATCCCAGCCAATCATACAGAAAAATAATTATCATCAAATCTTGTGTTAATTTCATATGAAACTGAATCGATTACTTCATACAAAATATTCAAAAACCAATGTTTAACTTCACATCATCATGTGATTTTTTTTTTTTTTTTTTTTTTTTTTTTTTTTTTTTTGCGCCTCTTTAAAATTGACTCGGAGGAAGAATTTTTTGGAAAAACTTCACGATTGATTGAAATATACATCTATAAAAAATCTATTTTCAGTTTCAATTGTAGATTCAACTGTGGTAGTATGGTGCACAGATCAATTGTAGATTGAACTGTGGTTTGAATAGTCGAGTAGCGGATTGAAGATATAAATTTTGATAGAGTATAAAGCATTTTTCAAAAACCTTTTCCCGATGCAAACAAAGTGGATAAAAATTCAAACGAAGTCATACATCCTAAAGGGCATGAGCTTTTTCACCATTGAAAGAATCGTTTTGCAATAATTCTTCCAGTCGTCAAATCACTGCTTTGAAGTTATAGAGAAATGTTTTTATCGTTTTAACGCTTGAAGATTATCTTGTGTCACTCCGCGATTGCATAATTATAGAGCCCCATAAAAGGTATTTGGCTGATATGTCTTTTTTTTATTCAATAATCACATGCATTTTTAAGAAGTTTCTATGAAAGCATCATAATGTATTGAGCAGCTGAAACGTGTTTCGAGCAGAAGAAAGCGATGAACACTCATTAAATAAATATACACTTAAAAATGAGAGTAAAAGTGAATGTAAAATATCAAGGAATTTTTTTTGTGAAAACCATGCAGCCACACCACTTTTCACGAGCCTTGGAGATACCATCGTTACACTGGGCACACAAGTGTGAAATATTTAGCCTATATGAGGCAATGTCTTCTTTCGTTAAAATTAACCATTGTTCTCTGTCAGTTGTCTATGTTGTGAAAAAGCCGAAAATACTTCATAAATTTCTAAGTTATCATCCAAATAACGAAAAACACTTTTTCTAGTCTGAGAATGTCTCGAGTTTCATCAAATAATTGCTGAGAACCAGCGAGATTTCCTTTCATGAACATTGATTTCCGACTTACATAAATTGAATTCACCCACTTTCTATCATTCTGCTCAAAAAATTTGGGGGTGCGACCGCCCCCTCTTGACCCCCCTATTTGCCGCCCCTGCTCCCCCACAAAAAAAGGAAAGAAGGAAAGAAACTAGTTAGGTAAAGCAGTTTGGAAGCAACTCTGCCAAAAATTAGGTTTGATTAATTTTTTAATAGGCAGTGATGTTTCCATTAATTTTTCTGAGAGTATTCCCAGTAATCCCTTACGTATACGATCATATACGTAATGTGTCAAAATATGAAAATTTCCTAAGCTTGAGTGTATACGTATACGCTATACGTCAAAAAATGTTTGAGAGTATACGGGGTATATGGTGTGTACACTATGGGAGCACCCCTGTTAATAGGTATTTTTTCAGTTATGAAGAATTCCATTTCCTATCAGCATGTGGGAAAATATATTTAAACAAAACTTCCCACTAAAAATCGCACTTTCTCCAAGTAAAATTTTCAAAAATGCTTTATATTTCAACGAAATAGAAATCTTCAAAATGATTGCTCATTGGATAGGATCAACTGAATTATATTTTTAGAACTCAATCATAACAAAATTCAAAAGCAAATGAAGAAAACTTTTAAATTTAAATTATAGACATATAAATTTAAAGTTGCCATTTCTGAAAAACTTAACGATACCCAAAAATATAAAGGCAATGATTAAACGATGTTTTTGCACTGTTATTTAATTGAAATGTTTACAACCTAATATTAATTTTTAGATTTTCTATCGCCAAATGCGAGTACGTAACCACGTATAGGAAAATTTGCCTCATAAAACCTTATCTCCTTGGACACTAGTTTTAAACCGAGTAGGGCAAAATTGTTTTAACTGTTTACTGAAATGAATGGTTCAGTCGGACTGCAGTTTCGTGCTTATTAGCACTCATCAGCCCGACCTAGGAGTGATTGAGCTGGAGGTGGATAACCTCTAAAGGAAGCCAAGAGTGCCAAGCAAACTGGTAGCTAATACAGAATTAGCACTAACCAGACGAGTGACCGAAGCAATGGTTCGGTACAAATCGAATATGGAAGGGAATGCATGTATATTCAGTAAGCTACCGCCCTATAGCCAGGGCTAAGGCAGGAATACATGAAATGCACCGACAGCTCAGTCAATTCCAACCAAGGACTGCAGTTTCGTGCTTATTAGCACCCATCAGCCCGGCACAGGAGTGACAGAGCTGGAGGTGGAAAACCTCTAAAGGAATCCAAGAGTGCCAAACAAACTGGTTGCCTTCAACATTCGAGTTGTACCGAACCATTGTTTCGGTCGCTCGTCTGGTCAGTGCTTATTCTTGTATTAGCTACCAGATTGTTTGACACTCTAGATTTCCTTTAAAGGTTTTCCACCTCCAGCTCAGTCACTTCTATCCCGGGCTGATGAGTGCTAATGAGCACGAAACTGCCGTCCTCGGCTGGAATTGACTGAGCTGGCGGTGTATTACATGTATTTCTGGTCTTATCCCTGGCTATATAGAGATAACTTACTGAATATACTTTTCATCATGCACTCAAAAGGACGAAATATTTTTTCTGGGTCAGAAAGGACAATTTAAGAATTCCAGTAGTTTTCGAAAATTCCAATAAAATGACACCACAACGAAGAAAAATGCGATTCTAGTCATTTCAAACCAAACTTTCCGAATAAGAAAAATATACATGTTTCAACACTCAAAGTTATGATTGAAAGCTAGATAATGATAAGAAATTCTCTTCATGATTTGAGCCGCACTTCTCTTCGTTTGTGGTGTAATTTTCTCGGAATTTTCGAAAACTACAGGAATTCTTTAGTTGTCCTTTCTGACCCAGAAAAGTTATTTTGTCTTTTTGAGTGCATGATGAAAAGTGCTTGGTATTTTTTAAAAAATTCTGTTATTGGGGACTTGTTTTAGGGAGATCTCTTTTTGTGGAGCCTAGATCTTGGGAGTGCTCCTTAGCATTTGAAGGAGGTTCACCATCGTTCTTAGGGAAGGAGAAAGAGCAAGCCTATTTTTTACACTTTTTTTATGTTATTCGAGAATGTAATCATTTCCTTCAAATGAGTTTTCTTGGGATAAAGAAGCAAACAGCATTTTCGCGTTCATTTTCTGCGTGTTCATTGCTAAACACAGAAACTAATTAACAATATTGTATCTTTTCTTTCTAATTCCTTTCAAGCATTTGAAAGAAGCATGCAAATTATTACTAGAAGAAAAAACCTGATTAATACTTATGTCTAGATCTGCTTTCAATTAAAAAAGCTCACACATATAGAACAACTGCAAAAACTCTCAAAGACAACATAATACGCAAAATTTCTTTTTGATCTGAGACACACAAAGGAAGGGGTTTATAAGTTTGACGTGTCTGTGTGTCTGTGTCTGCGTATCTGTCTGTGGCACTCTAGCGCCTAAACGAATGGACCGATTTTGAAAAAAAAAATATTTTGTTCGGATGGAGAGTTGATGGAGAGTGTTATCAACTAGGTTGTGTCTTCGGATGACATTAATTAACAAAGATATTAATTAAAAACCTCTAAAAGGTTTTTCGAGATTTTTGCAGCGAAAACATATTTAAAAACTTAACAATTTAGTACAAAAATAAAAAGAGTTATTCTTTCTACGTCTGATAGAATATGTTTGGAACTTCCATGTAATATAGAATTCGAATTATGACGTAAATTAAGCTGATTTTAAGTACGGCTACGCCTTTATTCACGCTATTAGTAACCGAATTTATTATTGACCGAAAAAGAAGGATAACGCAATGATTTAAAATGCTTATCTGTTGCCAGTTTATATTTTTCAACAAATAAAATACTTGTAATTGATTTTTAATAGTTTAAGGCTTTTAAAAGGATTTTCATATTTTTTTTCTAGATTCTACATTTGCAACTCAGTCGGGTTTTTTTTTTTTTTTTTTTTTAATTTTTAATTTTAGTTACTTGTTACAGTTAAAACTTACATTTAGGAATTGACTTACCTATTCCAAAAGCAGAGCCTGATACTCCATAAATTAGTAACAAACTACTAAGAACACCAAAAGTAAACATGATGATATTCGTTCGAATGCGAAAGTGGAGAGTCGCCTGATATGCAGCCATTTTATACTGAATCTGTTTCTCTAAACAGGATGTCTTAATAAATGCAAGATGTTTTCTTGTGTTAAATCATGTAACTTTTGACGTCAATTGGATCTCAGACCATTTTTAACTTCATTAAGGATGTGATTTTGTGCTTCATTCTTAACATTTCTTTTCGTTTTCGAAAGTGTGAATAGCAGACTACATAAGAAATCCAAAATAGGAAATTAATCTTTATCACTAAGGAAGCTTAACTACTTTTTGTCACATAACTCATTTACGACCTTGGTAACAGCGCGTAACGAATTTTATTTGTATCATTAAATAAATATAGAAACTTTTCTGCGAAAAAAAAAGTAAAATTTTGAAACTTCATTAATTTGAATTTTATTATTCTGTGTAAAAATCACTTTTACACAGCTTAATTTGATTACACTGGTTAAATTCAAAACCAATCAGTGTAAAAAATAGTTAATTCCTATTCATATCGATGTGACACAAATGAATACAGTGGTCACCGCTTATATGAATCATGTTTGTTCTAAACAGGTTTGATTCCATAAAGCGGCTGATTCAATAAAGCGGCTAATTCAATAAAGCTAGGATTTTATTCTGTTTTTGACAATTTAATTCATTAAAGCGGATGATTCAATTAACAACTGATTCAATAAACGGGCGCCATTCGCATCATGATTAAAATGGTTACATTGCTTTTATTTCCTTGATAAGCAGGAATTACAAATATTTTATCATAGCGGGAAATTTTGCGTTAGTACTTTACATACCAACCGACTTACACTGTATCACCAAAAGTATTAGGACACTTTCAAAAGTTTTCATTTTTACGGATTTCTCGAGAAATAAGAGACCAAATGTTCTGTAACCTTTTGTCACATAAAACGTATGCTCCAGCTCAATAAAAAGAAAATCGCCCTTGCATAGTTAGGGGACCAGCCACAAATTGGGAAAAAAACACAAGTTTTTTTATCATCCTTTTTCTTAAATAGCTGGGAATAAGCTATAAATTTCAGAAATAAGTTCACGAACTATGTTGTAAGTTGTAATGGAAGTTATTTTTATATTTTCTTGAAAGTATAACTTATATTCGCTAACATATAAGCATTTCTTTAAAAAATACCAATTTCGCTGGCAGGCTTATGGCTCATAACATGCAGAATTTTCCTTTAAACCTTAACAAACTTTCAGAATATTTGACAGCGTACAAGAGAAGTATAATACAAAAATTTGAAATTAAACTAAAAATTGGTTGAAAAATGAATGTTTAAAGGAAATGGTTTTTCACTGCGCATGTGCGAAAGATAGCAAATTTATAACGTTCATAATTTAAATCCCAAGTAGATCCTCCAACGCATAATAAAATTCTAGTTGAATATCTTAAAAATTTAGAAAGAAATTTTTAAAAGGGATCTAATGAGCTGAATTTCAAAAATTCTTGGATAGGGCGGCAAATAGTGAGGGATTGTTCGCGAATAGCCTGTTTTTACAATAAATCACATTGAACGATTGCAGGCAAGTGTTGTAAATTTGAGAACTACCGCTTACGACTCGTTGCCTATCCAAGAATTATTGAAATTCAGCTCATAAATCGCTGATATCTTTCTAAATTTTTAAAATATTGAACTGGAATTTTATTATGAGTTGAGGGATCTACTTATCTTTAAAATTATTAAGGTTATAAACAGCTGTCTTTCCCGCAATAGCAGTGAAAATTTAATTGCTTTAAACGTACATATTTCATCGAATATTTTTACTTCAAATTTGTGCATTATGTTTCTCTTGTACGCTGTCAAATATTCTGAAAGTTTGGTAAGGGGTGACTGAAAATTTTGCGTGTTATGAGTCAAAACCCTTTAAAGGGCAGTTGGTACCCGAAAACCTTTTAAAAACAATTTCCTGTTTGTATATATTGAAAATATTCAAATCAAGAGCTTTCAAACGACACCGAATTCATGTTTTTATGCAGAAAGTAACTCAATTCATGTATCTGAAGGGAACATGAATGCTTCCAAATGTACGTACAATTTCACTTTCAAACTCGATTTTCTTGAAACGCTAATTTTAAAAACTCATGTCCTCTTTTTACAGAAAACTATTTTACATGTTATTTTGAAATTTTCACCATATTTCATTCATAAGTTTATAGTTATACTGAATTGAAATTTTTGTGTTAGGGCTTACACTTTTTTTCTAAACAGCTATTTTTGTGGTCAAAAACGGTCCTTTTTTAATTTAAAAGTAGACTATTGGTAAAAATTTAAACAAATTATAAAATAAATAGAATTGCCTTGAAGTTTCACTTCAATAGACGTTTAGATATCTCATAGCAACACTATCAAAATTGTAAGCTTCTGTCAATTAAGCCTTTTAAGAAAAAGGTACATGTTAAGTTTAGCAATACGTAATGTTAAGTTTAGCAATTTAACATTATGCACAGACGGGAACCGACGTTCCTTAAATAAAATTTATTTTTGAAAGAAATGCTTGTATCTTCATAAATATAAGAGATACTTTCACGAAATATAAAAATAAATTCTACATAGAAAGAATACTCATTCCCGAAAGACCGTAGCCGTATGTTAAATCTGCCATTGCGGCCTTTTCGACTCGCGCTTGGGGGATCATTTTGATGTCGAATAAAAATAATTTAGCCAAATTTTCAGCTCTTTATTTCAAACCACATTCGAGTTTTTCAAAAAAAACCTGTTTTTCGGTTTTAATTTTTTTTTCATATTAAAATTCAAAATTAATGAATGGTAATTGTTTTTCTTATTCTTAGGAATAAAACACATAAAATATTCTTAGTCGTAAATTTTAAATGAAAAGCCGAATTTTGGCGACGGAAATCAAATTAAAATATTTTTTTCAATGCTTTTCTGAAAAGTGTCACTCACCAAACTTTCAAAAAAAAAATATCTTTTATACTCCTCTATACTCAAGATTTTTTTCGAATTTTTTGAAATTGTGGAACAATATGAAAAAAAATAAAAAGTGGTTTTCTTTTTTTTTCCATAATTTTGCGTTAAATCCTTCTACTTTTGATTCGTTTGTAGACTCGTGAAGTACTTTCAGTACCCATTTATGTCTTCAATTGTACTTTTTTCCTTATAAAAGAAAAGTTACAGTATCAAGATGGCAGATCTTTTTACTAGTTTTTATACTGAACTTAATGAAATACAAAAATTGCATCTGTAAAAAAATTTGAAGACAGTTTTGGATTTGTTTGTGAATTAAGCTGTTTAATATTCTTTTACAAGTAGGAGTGTTTGCGGAAATGTTTCGTTAGGAACTCATTTTAGACGCTTTTTATTGATTAATATGAGGAAGGGAGGTTAGAGAGGTCTCTGCGGAAAATTTTAAAAATTTGTTAAAATATAATTGTTTGTCATCTTTGGTGGCTTGAAGGTTTGGTAATAAGACCAGCTACGTCGTTGGGAGGGCTGCCATTGTTTGTGATTGGTAGTAATTAACTCAGTGCATCAGATTACTTTTAATACCTTCTTCGATGCTTTGACTTTCTATGTGTTGCTAATGCTGAAAATTCAGATTCACTCATATGTGGAAAACTACACCAATAACCTGAAAAAGGCGATAATGTCGAAAATATTCACATGTGACTACAAAATTGAGCAAATTATAGTTAGTTTTACTTTTTCATTTTATTTTTTCTTAACATTCACGCCTCCCAGAACACTCTTTTTCGCTCACTAGGGAGGTGTGCACCCGTCTCAGTATGAGAACCCCTGCCTTAGAGCGAGCAGAAAAACCCTTTTAAAACATGCACCCCAGTTTGTTTTGACGTGTAATGGAGGATTTAAAACATCGCAAATGTTGCAATTGAGGGTCCTAAAATGTATTTCGATGGGCCTCAAACTTGTAACTCCGCCAAAGCGATACAGAAAAGATTGCATTACTGTGATTCATGTTACAACTATCGAAAAATTAAACATTACCGTCGGTTCAACGGGAATCTAACAAAATGTCACAAAAACCGGTTCGCCATCATATATTTGTTTCCAAGTTAGTCTTCAATTCGGCAATATATCACCAATCGATCAGTCTAAGACGCTATTTTAGTTTTGCATTGAAATAAGTAATTGATAGCTACAAAAAATGAGTAAATGGGGCTAAGAAAAGCAAAAGGGAAGTAAGTGCACAACGGGAACGAACGCAGATCCCACATACGAAATTTTAACCCTCTACTGCTTACCATTTTTGAATTATGACTTATGTGAGATACATACGTACATCCAACCGCAAAAAACAACGCAATAATTAACTTGTTTGTACCTGAATGATGAATGCAGTATTAAAAATTCTTTCAGGAGTGACTTAAATAGAAATTCATACTGAAATTCAAGTAAAAAAGTTCATATCAAAACAATAACTCCGTTTACTTTGTATTAAAAAGTAAAACAACGAAGGTCCTTTCTTTTCGAAAACATCGGCCAATTCCATCGGCTTTTCGAAGTCTTTTTAGGCGAATGAGCTGATGTTTCATCCAAGTTAGCATCAGCCGCCGATGCCGATGGCTAAATTGTTGAACCATCGTTGGCGCCGATGCATCGGTCGAGTCCTATAAATCACTTACATTTTCATTCATTCTTAATTCATTTGCGTTCTTTCACTTATAAATTCACTTATTTACTCATTCATTCATTTTCTTTATTGATTCATTACTTTATTCACTCATTTCTTTTTTCTCAAGCATTAATTAATTTATTTATTCGCTTATTGCTTCATTACTTATTCATTTATGCATTCGTTTATTTGTTCATTCATTTGATGAAAAATATTTTAATAATCAAATGAAAAGTATTTTATCAAATAACTCCTTTTATACAACCCCTTATTTTGTTTTTAAAAAGATCAATACGGTGTTTTGTAATTTTCTGCGACCTTATTTCATGCAAAGAACCTCACAGCACCTGACGCTGAACAATAATCATCTACAAAATGTTATCGCTGGATTTTGAAAAAGCAAAGAAACAAAAGAAAATTGCGAAGGGAAAAAAAACCTTTGTGCAAAAAAGTAAAGTGCAACATCCTAAAACTCCACATTTCTTCGCATTGAAAACGGGTTCCTTGAAACCCCGAAACATGTGTCTGCAGTCAATTGCTCATTTGTGCTTTATCTACGTTATTTGCTACTGTTATTTTAAATGAACTACATTTAAAATGCATGAGACACGTTTGAGTTTACAAACGCTTAGAACTCAAATGAAGCAGTTTGGAGATAACCAGTTAGGTGAAACTGTCCTCTGTCTTGGGACAAGAGGTAGTACTAGTAGGTAACCCAGGTAGGTGCTGCTATACAGCATGAATTCGAAAAACTTTACAATGAAAGCCTCACGTTTGAACTTTAAACGCGTTTTATTAACCTTCAAAAAAGCAAGTTATGATTTCGTATTGCGGCTTTTTATGTGTGTTTTCGAATTATTCCAACACTACCGGACCAATTTGAAAATATTTTTTTTTTTTTTTTGTTCGGAAGGGTATACTTCCCAGATGGTCCCATTGTAATTTGGTCTGGATATGATAAGGGCGGGTCCCGGAGAAATCCAAGAAACTTTAAATTTCATACTTCATGGTCACGTGGTGTTGCTGTGATCGGTGTATTTTCACACCTAAGGTTTTGGCTTTCTCTTGAACGATATTTAATTCTCGTGGCACATGGATGATTAATTTTCTCAACGCTGCGCCGCATGGTAATTTTTTATTATAGGTGTTACTAATGTATTTATTACTGCGTAGCAAAGCAGTAAATTAAATATATTTTGCTACTTTAATAGTTAAATCAATTACCTTAATATTTTATTTACTAATAAATAACTTTATTTAGACACTAAAATATAAAGTTCTTTATTTTAATCTTCCAATTTTTAAACATATTTAGTGTTCATTTGAGGGGGAATTGAATACACAACACCCCTCTTCTACGATTTAATTTATATTCTTTAATAATATACATTACAACTGTGTATGATTTCTGAAGTTTGACCAATATTCTAGATTTACTATTTCACGATGCCACCAGTTCAATTTGAAATTAGGGTTACATTAATTAGCAGGCTTCAAAAAAAAAAGGAGGAGGTTCTGAACTCGTCGGATTTGTTTTTTCTTTGTACAATGTTCCATAAATACTCGAAGACACCTGTACCCAGGGGCGTGCACAGGGAGGGGGAGGGACACCTGGTGGCCCGGGCCCGAGCCTGGAGGGAGCCCAATATTTTTGTAACTAACGGTGAAATATACGAGTAAACAATATGGAGAGGAACCGGAAAAGTCATTTGTGATGAGCTCCAAAATTTCTGTGCGCGCCCCTGCCTGTACCGATAAGGAAAAGTCTTTTTTTGTTTGAAACAGCATAGTTCCTTGGCGGTCTAATGTTAATCAAATTCAGGTTTGATAAAATTGAGGGAACTCTTCAAATATCATACTCACATTTAAATCGATTTGTACTTAATTAACTTTGTATATCGTCTCACTTAGTGAACCGGTTTTTATGCTTCTCTTTGTTTAGTGGTGGTCTAACTTAGGTTCCAAATCTTTGATTTACCCTATTTGTTCTTTAGGGAAAAGTTAAGGGTAAAACAATAAATTTCATGCAATTTCCCTCACAAACGATTAAATATAAAACCCATTGATAAACAAAGGTCATAAAACAAAGGTTTATACTTTTTCTACCTGTAGTTAAAGAAAGTACTAAAAATATATATTATTAAGAGTAATGATAATGAAAATTTTGAATTAAGGATTCTCTGAAGCAAATATGAAATTCATTCTAGTGGAATTTTTAATCTTCATCTATAGTGGGGCCATGTGAAGAAACATGCGACTTTTATCACGAGTTACATGACACTAATTGCGAAACATAAATTACAATTTACAATATTACAATTCTAAAATTTACAATTTTACAAATTTAAACTTAAAGCGATTTTTTTTTTTTTAGTGACTCGTGCATTTGATTTCAAAAAGCAAACTTTGATAAAGTTGAACAAATGATGAAGACAATTCTTTTTTTGTACATACACTGTAAAAAATCTCGGAAAACTCTCTGAATATACAAAAAAGTTTTCCGTAATACACAGATTCGTACGCCCTCCGCAGTTTTCTGCTATAATCAAAAACGTTTCCCGTTTAGCAAGAAAGTAAGAGTCGACGCATGCGCAGCTCACACGGCAATTTTATAGTCCAGCAGCAAATCTAAACTGAAACTTTCGAAAGCACGCAATGAAAACAAGTGCTGACTCATGTACGCGAAGTAACACTCATCAAGGGGATTAGTAGAAGTTTTGTTCCTCGCATGAATTCACTGAAGATAATTTTAAAGTCTTATATTTTCTTGCATATGTATCGTCATGAGATTGAATATGAAGCTATGTCACTTATTTTTAAGTACGAAGTGCAAATTCTCGACGCATGCTCGCGGAAGGAATACAAACTGAAATTAAAAACCAAATAATTGCCGAGAGGACGCCATGTAAATTCATTGCGTTGCATAACTTGTGTAGGTAATTTACTTTTTTCTTGGATACTTTTCTTCTTTCTACCAAATGGGTAATTTTTGTTGGCAGAATTTTATTCTGTCATAAAAATCACCTTTTTGGTGACCAAAGCCTGCAAAAGACCACCACCGACGAATAGGTAAGTCGCTTTGCAACTCTATTACTTTAAAGAGATTTAGTTCATATAAATCTCGTTAAAAAAAAAACTATTTTCTTCAGTATCATTTTTTCGTTGTGAACTATTGCAATTTGAAAATATTTTACATTACATAGAACACATATTTAAAGTGCAAGTGTGTCTAGTTTTATTTTGTAAAATTTATGAATTGAAGATTATAAAAAAATTTAAATAAGTGTTATTGTGTACTTTGTTTTTATGTGTCAATCTCAGTTAATATTTGACTGAACATTTATGTATCAAGCATTATGAATTAAATGTTATAATATGCAAATTGTCAGGTTTGATAGTTCGTCTTTAAGGTTGCATGTTTTCATTCTCTTGTAAACAGTGTAGCTAGATTGTATGAAGTAAAAAAAAAAAAACTATCTCTTGTAATTAGGAACATAGTGCTTCAGTATTATCTAAATGACGATATCTCTTTAAATATTTGCATTAGCGAAACGCTTAAATTAGTTAAATGTGTATTAATTTATTTAACAAATAGATACATATATGTATTTAAAAGTGTCTTCATTTTTTTCGTTTTACGAGCCTCAATTTTACCAAAAGCAAAAAAAAAAAAAAGACTTAATAAAATAATTTTGTATTTTTACACCATATTAAAATATTTGACTTATAATTTATATGATACTTTGATTTATAATGTATATGATACTTTGATTTATAATGTATATGATGTTGCTTTTTCAACGGGGGGTGGGCGCTTCATAGCATTTTATGGGTGCACCATCACTCTTATGGTGGTGGGGGGGATTCTCGTATATATGAAATGGAATAATCATGTAATAGAGTTCAATGTTTTAATAAATTAAATATATAATGCATTTTGCGCACACTGTAAAAATAAAATCAGTAACCTATTTTGAATAAGTATTTATATTTGTGATGAGCTGGAAAAGGGCAAGAACAGAAGAATCAACCCGAATGGTTCCAGCAGGGGGACTTGGTGTCATATTTAAATTCATCAATTTCTCTGTTGGTACTTTTCGGTACACTTTGTTCGTCAGAGAAATTGACTTGAGGTGAACGAATTCCGGAACGCGAAGGGTAGGTAAGTCCTGTCAAATTTTATCCGAAGATAAAAGCTATCAAGTTTGATACAAGATATGTTTTTAAGTTCTGCATTAAAAATACAATATGTTGATAGTTTTGTCTTGAAAATATTGAGAGAAAAACTGAAGTTTAAGATTGTTTAACAAACAATCCCCACTTTTCAGAAGGTACCCCCACTCCAATTCCCCGACGATTTTGTGATTAGGAATGAAACTACTAGATTATTTCATAATTTTTCAAAAATTTACAACTGTGCATATGTTATGCTGTTAACCATGCTATTTGTCATTAGAAATTCCAAAAAAAAAATCCACGAATGTTTCTAAAATTGCTTGTATTATTGCTCTTAGATATGAAAGAATTGAAACTGATATGGTATGCAATACTATAATAAAGAATTATATTTTAGAAAAAATCACGGAAAAAGGATTCCGAAATTCTCGGAAACGTTTTTGAAAATTGTTTGGAGAATTCCGAAATACTCGGAAACGTTTTCGAAACTTTCATGAACCACAGCTGCACAGAATACTCAGAAACATTTCTGGAAATTACGGAAAGAGGATTCCGAAATACTCAGAAACGTTTCTGAAAATTACAGAAAGAGGATTCCGAAATACTCAGACACGTTTCTGGACATTACAGAAAGAAGATTCCGAAATACTCAGAAACGTTTTTGAAACTTTCATGAACCACAGCTGCACGATATACTCAGAAACGTTTCCGGATTTTTTTTACAGTGTAGTTACGCATTTGAAAAAGCCTTTCTTCACAGTCGTCGGAAGTCTCCAAGACGCTCGCCGTGTTATTTATACCACTAAAAAGCAAAAAATAAATTACTTTCAAAAAAAAAAACAACCGCCTTCAAAAAATACCCAGGAACTAAAAAGCAGAAAATAACTGATTACACTTACATTCTATTTCCTACCCAAACATAGAAATGAAATTTATTTTACATTTCCAGTACAAAAATCAACTAAACTAAACACCGAATTATAAAATAAACACTGATTTAAATTTCTATACGATGAATTATTTTAAATACCTAACTAATTATATACGATCTCTTAATTTTTAATAACCTTTTGAAGTCGGGGCCTCCTATAAACTACTACCTAACGTAACTGAGTAGGTTTAGTTTTAAAGACTAATTTCGCGTATAGTTAAATTAGTGTTTAATTCATGATTCGGTGGGTTGTCAGTTACGTTGTTGTTATACGTAGTTGTTTATAGGAGGCCCCGACTTCAAAAGGTTATTAAAAATTAAGAGATCGTATATAATTAGTTTGGTATTTACACTCTAAGACAAAAAAAAGTTGCACCATGAAGGAAGTCTTAGAATACAATGACATTTGGAAGGTATGTTAAGTGTATATGGAAGAGTAAATGATTAGAAAATGAGAACGATATAAGCAAAATTTATTGAACAACATACACAAAATGGGTAACATTCAGTATGGGGTATGGCCGCCATTATTCCGAATACAACATGCTAATCGTCTTGCTAACGAATCGTACAGGTTCTTAATGAAGTCCTGTGGTAGTCTATCCCATGCTGCTTTAACTTTGTTACGGAGTTCCGGCAGATTTCGAGGTACGGGTGGAGTGTTGACATCTCGTCCCATGGCATCCCACACATTCTGGATTGGGGACAGGTCTGGTGAATATGCCGGCCACTCCATGCTGTCTAGGCCTTGAAGACAAGCTCTAGAGACGGCAGCAATATGGGGTCGAGCGTTGTCTTGTTGGAATAGCGGCTGAACACGGGTGCTCAGGAATGGCAAAGCAACTGGCTGCAGGATCTCTTGAACGTAACGTTGGCCGGTCAAAGCACCATTAATGAACACTAGAGGTGATTTTGCATCATATGCAATTGCGCCCCACACCATGACACCAGGTCTCGTGGACGTATGACGCTGTACAATAAACCGTAAATCTTGGCGCTGACCACGTTGCCTCCACACGCGGATTCCATTGTCGTCTCCACCAAGACAGAAGCGGGACTCGTCAGTGAAGACTACGCGATACCATTCGACGCTCCATGTCAGTCTTGTACGGCACCATTCCAATCTTTTCCGACGATGCAATGCTGTTAATGGCAGTCGTCGTAACGGTCTACGTGAGCGCAGTCCCACGTCGTGCAGCCGTCGGCAAATGGTGCGACCACTTATTGGCTGATTGATGGAAGGTCCCACAGCCCGTTGGATGTCTGCAACTGTGCTGGTTGGATCGTTATGAGCTTGCCTTACGAGCCTCCGGTCCTCCCTCGGTACGGTTTGTCTCGGCCTCCCTGAGCCTGGTTGACGCTGATATGTGCCTTGTTGAGTCCACTGCCGCCAAATGCGTGCAACAGTAACATCAGTGTAACCAACGTGCTGTGCTATCCGTCGAAATGACCATCCAGCTTCTCGGAGTCCAATTATGCGACCCCTTTCGAACACTCCTGGTTGCGTAAATTGCTTGCGAACTTTATTTCGAGGCATAATCCAATGTTAAACGACGTAACTAACAAATCAGATTGAGTTAAATTAAAATTGCTGCTCCACTGGACGCCCTTATATAGCTGGTCTTGCGCTGTGCTTAGGGCCACCCTGCGCGCGTTTCTGCGCAACCCTAACCTGGAAATTTAATCATTTGCATATCTTAGGCAGAAGAACCATCCCTCCAAATTTCATTCACATCGGTCCACACCTTCCTGGTGCAACTTTTTTTTTTTTTTTGTCTTAGAGTGTAAAATAATTCATCGTATAGTAATTTAAATCACTGTTTATTTAATAATTCGGTGTTTAGTTTAGTTGATTTTTGTACTGGAAATGTAAAATAAATTTCATTTCTATGTTTGGGTAGGAAATAGAATTTAAGTGTAATCACAGTTATTTTTTGCTTTTTAGTTCCTGAGTATTTTTTGAAGGCGGTTTTTTTTTTAATTTAAAAGTAATTTTTCAAAACTTGAAAATGTCCATTTACATTCATCTGCCTCAAATCATTTAGTTGCAAAAGCATTTTGTGAGGCTAAATTTAACGTTGTCGCGTTTTAAATTAAAAACTAAGAAAAAAAAAGGAAACTAATTTGAATTTTGAAATTTTGATTTCAAATTATGTTTTTCGCGATCACGAGTTTCGCCAGGACCCTACTCATTCAAGTTATTATTTCTAGAAACGGTTTCTGTCCCCTCACGTCTGGCCCTCCTCCTGGGCGGTTACGTGTGTAAGTTGTGTGTGTGTGTGTGTGTGTAGGCGTGCGTGCATGTGTAAGCTAGAATTGTGTGTGTGCGTAGACCTGCATGTATGCACATAGGCATTAGTGTATGTGTGTAAAGGTGGGTAGGAGGGTGCCAGCGTGCATATTTGTAAAGGCGCGCGTGTGTGTGAGTGTGTATGAGCACACGTGTGTGTAGGACATGCACGCCACTGGATTCCGGGGGTCAGTGGTCAGGACCAGAGGAGGCGCGCCTGCAGATACTGATGGGCAGCGGCTCTGCAGAGGCCCCTGGTCCATGCAGAAAATGGAACCGGACGCCAAGGACAGTCAAATGAGAACAATAAGCAATCATGATTGCTCAAAAATTAAGTAATGATGCAATTATGTGTTACAGTGGTGGTCAGAATTGTAAGGACAGCAGAAAATTGCACAGAAAAAAGTTATTTATGGAATAATTCAGTGAAATTTATATGCAAAGTGCCTCTTTATGCTAGAAATCGTTGCGGAAAGCAGAATATTTAAAAGCATAAAATATAAATTTTTATAAAAAATTGACACAGTTCAAACTGGACAAAATTAGAAGGACAATGAGCATTTTGTCCTGAAAAACTCTAATCAATATTGTTACAAATTCTGTAAATTGTAATTATTTTTGTGATTAATTTGTCGTAATCTAGCTAAATTAGGCGTTTACTAAATTATCTTTCAACTAAAATTATTGTAGTAACGTAACCTGTAAATAGTTTCCCGTAATGAATATACAGCCCCTATACATTCGGCTGAAGTATACGGTCTCCTATTTTTCATTGATAAAATTTGTGAATGAAAGAAATAAGAAAGTATAGAACGGTGTAGCATTTTCTGGAATAGTTGAGAGGTCTCTTTCGGTGTGTATAAAAAGCCGTTACGCATGATAAAAAGTGAGTTTCGATTGAGAATTTGTACTGAGAGTGCATTAGCTCTGTTTATTGCGAGGCATTTCGCTGTGTTGTTTTTCGTATTTCGATGTAAATACGTGTGTAACCGTTGAGTTTACGGTGTTGATTGATATTTGCTTAATTGCTGATGATTAATTTAGCAGTTGTTAACGATCTTTCCTGTACATAGTGTAAATAAATCTCCTGTGTGTTCTCAAGAACTGTTTCTTCATTTCAAGAAAGTTGAAGTCGCACCGGATCCGTTAAAATTTTGGCGCCCAACGTGTTGCTTCTTCAGGACTTTCTTGGAGTAAGTGTGACTTTGGACTTTATTTTTTTATGGTGATTGCTCGCGCAATGGATGACCAATTAAAACAACTTCTGGAAGCAATTAATGCTGTGAAAAGTGACTTGACTGAAAGTTTTGCGGCTAATCAAGAACAATTAAAAAATGATATGGCGGCTAATCAAGACCAATTAAAAAATGAATCGACTGCAAATCAAGTACAATTGAAAAATGAATTGGCGGCTAATCAAGAACAATTGAAAAAAAATGATTCGGCGACTAACCAAGAACAGTTAAATAGTGATTTAACTGCTAAAATTACTACAAGTCAAGATGAAATACAAAGTGACCTAACGTCGATGAAAACCATGATGGAGAATCAACTATCCGCCATGAGAGATAAAGTCAATGCTCTGGACGAAAAATTTGATACTGTGGAAGAGCGCATCGCCAATGTGGAAAATAAGTTAGAAGAAGAAGACAAGAAATTTTCTGCATTTAAAGGAAGAAATAATTAAGGACATGGAAAGGAGATTGGCGACCGCGGAAAGCAGCTCTGTACAGTTTGGCGCTCCCACATCGGTTGCTCGACCGTCCATTAAACTGGTCACATTTGATGGGAAAACTTCGTGGCAGGTTTACAAAACTTAATTCATGATAGTGGCGGAAGCGAACGGATGGGACACCGCTACCAAGGCCTGCCATCTTGCAGCATCCCTGAGAGGTGACGCAGCGGACGTTCTTCAAACATTTCCGGACAGCCCAGCGTCTGGATTTCGCCGCCCTCACATCTGCGTTGGAGCTTCGCTTCGGTGAGAAGTGCCAGAAAGATTTCAGCCGACTCTAGTTGAAGTCCCGTTTCCAGAAAACCGGGGAAACCCTGCAAGAGCTTGCTGCGGACGTCGAGAGACTGTCTCATCTTGCTTTTTGCGACTGTCCTGCGGATGTTCGAGACAACCTGGCACTCAACTACTACATCAACGGGGTTCGAGATCCAGAAATCCAGAAAGCTCTACGGATGGCGGATGTCAAAGACCTGAATTCTGCTGTTGTGTATATGCGATGAAGTTGGAGGCCGCCCAGCAAGTAACGCGCAAGGATCGCCATTCAATCCGTGGCGTGAAAACTGATGAGTCTGATCCGGTTTCGTCACGTTTCGCTGAACTTGAAAAGCAAATAAAAGAAATTGCAGGAACCCTCAAAAGGATTTCGGCTCCCAAGGACCAAAATCGACAACTACTTAAGTGTTGGAAATGTGGCGGCGAGGGTCACTTACGAAGAAACCGTGAAGCTCGCCAAGAAACCAGAGGGAAGGGCACCTCTTCCTCTCAGGTCCAGGAAAACTAAGCCATGGCAATCTCGCGGGGCGGAGGTCGCCAAATTTGAATGAGCCCCATCTTAAGGTTTTCCAGATTTCATCGACGAGTGGCGGCAGTAATGGACTGTTTGTTTACGCATATGTAAACGGGCTTCCCTGCGAACTTATTATTGACACTGGAGCCAATGTTACAATCATTAGAACAGATGTGGCTCGTCAATTTGGACTCAACATTCTATGGACGCCGCCCCGCGTTACCCTCCAAACTGTGACAGGTGACAAGATCGAGATTGAAGGTAAAGTAAACTTAGAAATTGTATTTGGAAATGCCACTTACCATCATACGGCATTCGTTGCTGATATCACGGACCCCTTCATTCTCGGATTGGACTTTTTAAAGAAGTATGACTTCAACCTCGACTTCAAGAATAATGAGCTGCACTCGACGAGAGAAGACATAGCCGTTTTCCCCGCAGAAAGTGATGTAAAGTCCGCTCATCAAATAATAGCCCAAACAGATTTATCGATTCCCTCAAGGTCAGAATCACTGATACCTGGCTCCATTGAAGAAAACAACAGCTTTAGATTCGACCTCATTGAATACCCTAACCTAAACAATAACCTAAAAGGAGTGCTGGTAGCATTTACGCTTGTGGACCTTTCTAAGGATGTAATTCCTGTGAGAGTCGCCAACGTGAGTGAAAGGCCAAGGAATATCCGAAAAGGTGAAATGTTGGCAACTTGTACTCCAGTAAACTGCATCATTAGAAGAATCAATTCCCCCGAGACTGTGTCTTCTGAGTCCTTGATATCGAAGTTAATTGGGAGTGCGCCGTTATCGAAAGATCAAAGAACTGCTGCGGAACAATTGGTGGACGACTTCAAGCATCTGTTTTCATCTACATCGGAGGATGTGGGCCGGACGAATTTAACGCAGCATAGGATCTACACTGGAGAACACCCACCTATTAAACAGCATCCAAGACGACTACCGTTCGCCAAGAAGGAAGAGGTTGAGACCCTCCTGAAAGAGATGCAGGAGAATGATGTCATCGAACCCTCGTCCAGTCCTTAGGCCTCTCCCATCGTCTTGGTCCGAAAGAAAGATGGCTCCACCAGATTTTGTGTCGATTACCGACGGCTGAATGAAATCACCAAGAAAGACAGTTCCACGGATAGACGACACCTTGGACACTCTTTCCGGACACAAGTGCTTTTCGACACTGGACTTGAAGAGCGGCTACTGGCAGGTTGAGATACACCCTGATGACCGAGAAAAGACAGCGTTTACAACTGGACAAGGCTTATGGCAGTTTAAAGTGATGCCCTTCGGCCTCTGCAGTGCACCAGCTACGTTCGAGCGTTTTATGGAGACAGTGTTAAGAGGACTCTCTTACGAATCCTGTCTGGTCTATTTAGACGATATCATCATCGTGGGACGTAGCTCCGAAGAACATCTGGCTAATCTTAGGAAAGTGCTTCAGAAGCTTAAGGAAGCCAATCTGAAGTTAAGTCCGTCCAAATGTAATTTGTTCCGCCGGGAAGTGAACTACCTTGGTCACATCATTTCTTCTGAAGGTGTACAAACCGATCCAGAAAAGGTATCTACGGTCAAGAGTTGGAGTCGTCCCGAAAACATCCATCAGCTGCGAAGTTTCCTGGGGATCTGCACGTACTACAGGAAGTTTGTGAAGGGTTTTTCCAACATTGCACAACCTTTGCATAAGCTGGCGGAGAGCAAGTAAAAGTTTGAATGATCCAAAGAATGCGAAGCATTTCTACGACTGAAGGAGGCTTTCACATCAACGCCTATTCTCTCATATCCTCAGCCTGGAAAATCCTTCATCCTCGACACTGATGCGAGCCACGAGGGCATCGGAGCTGTTTTGTCCCAAGAAACTGACGGCAATGAACATGTCATCGCTTACTGGAGCAAATGCTTATCAAAGTCGGAGCGAAATTACTGCGTCACCAGAAAGGAGTTACTGGCCATAGTGAAAGCTGTAGAACACTTCCATCATTACCTCTACAGCCGAAAATTTCTGCTTCTGACGGATCATGCCTCGTTAACTTGGCTTTTGAACTTCAAAAATCCGGAAGGCCAGATAGTCAGGTGGATGCAGCGGCTCCAGGAATATGACATGGAGATCAAGCACCGAAAACGGTTGTCTCACGGTATTGCAGACGCTTTATCAAGCAGACCCTGTCCTGAGAACTGCCACTATTGTTCCCGAATCGAGAAACAGTATGGAACGACTAGCCCTACTGCCTATCAGGTGACAGTGACTTCAACATCATCAGAACCTGATCCATGGAGTGACGACCAAGTTCGAAAAGATCAACTTGAAGACCCCGACATAAAACCAATTTTGGAGTTCATGGAAAGTGACAGTAGCTGGCAGGACGTTTCCATCTTCAGTCCTGCAACAAAAAGATACTGGGCTTTATAGAACTCACTCCATTTACGGAACGGCGTACTGTACCGAAAATGGGAATCTGATGACGGCAAAACATCTAGGTTGCAATTACTACTTCCCCGATCAAGGATTTCAGATGTTCTGAAAGAAATACATAGTAGTGCGACTGGAGGACATTTTGGTGTCTTGAAAACCCTAAATAAAGTTCGGGAGCGCTTCTTCTGGAGCAAGGCGAAGGATGACGTAGAGAAGTAGTGTCATTCTTGTGACGCCTGTGCTGCTCGTAAAAGACCGAAGAAAAGAAGCAGAGGGAAGCTACATCTGTACAACGTTGGAGTTCCTTTCGAAAGAATTGGGATCGACATCCTGGGTCCTCTACCAAGAACTGCTGATGGGAACAAATACATTCTTGTTTCCATCGACTATTTCACCAAATGGCCCGAAGCGTATCCCATTCCTGATCAAGAAGCTACCACCGTTGCAGAGACTCTAGTCCAACATTGGATCTCGAGATATGGAGCACCTCTGCAGATTCATTCCGATCAAGGGAGGAATTTTATCTCTGCTGTGTTTAAGAGCCTATGTCAAATTCTCGGAATTGAGAAAACTAGAACAACACCACTACACCCACAATCGGACGGCATGGTGGAGAGATTTAACCGCACAATCCTGAATAATCTCTCGCTTATGGTCTCCAGAAATAAACAGGATTGGGACAAGAAGCTACCTTTGTTCCTGCTGGCCTACCGCAGTGCTGTCTACGAGACTACTGGATATGCCCCATCTCAGATGCTCTTCGTACGAGAGCTTCGGCTACCTTGTGATCTCGTCTTCGGTCGTCCTCTGGATGCGCCTTCATCGCCTGAGGAGTACATCCAGGATCTCCAGGCCCGGTTGGAAGACGTTCATAACTTCGCACGAGAGCAAATCAACATCGCGGCGGAGAAGATGAAGACCCGATACGACACAAGGTCTACTGGACATGAATTCAACGAAGGCGACAAAGTTTGGTTATGGAATCCCATCCGACGGAAAGGTCTTTCACCCAAATTGCAGTCGCATTAGGATGGACCCTACAAAGTCCTTAACCGACTGAATGACGTCGTAGTGAGGATCCAAAAATCACCTAATGCAAAACCTAGGGTTGTACATTATGATCGGTTAGCCCCATATTATGGCCATAGTTCAGGAGTATTACATAAACAACCATGGTTGCTAACATACAAGTAGTAGATAATTTTTTTGCTTTTAATGCTTAGTAATATTTCTTGTTGTTATTGTGTTTCCTATGCATTATTGGTTATTATTTAATGTGTGTATTTGTGAACTTGTGATAGAAGTTTGACACCCTTTCTGGGGATTGTACTGCCCGGGACGTGCAGTCCTTAGGAAGGGGGCAATGTTACAAATTCTGTAAATTGTAATTATTTTTGTGATTAATTTGTCGTAATCTAGCTAAATTAGGGGTTTACTAAATTATCTTTCATCTAATATTACTGTAGTAACGTAACCTGTAAATAGTGAATATACAGCCCTTATACATTCGGCTGAAGTATACAGTCCCCTATTTTTCATTGATAAAATTTGTGAATGAAAGAAATAAGAAAGTGTAGAACGGTGTAGCATTTTCTGGAATAGTTGAGAGGTCTCTTTCGGTGTGTATAAAAAGCCGTTACGCATGATAAAAAGTGAGTTTCGATTGTGAATTTGTACTGAGAGTGTATTAGCTCTGTTTGTTGCGAGGCATTTCGCTTTGTTTTTCGTATTTCGATGTAAATACGTGTGTAATCGTTGAGTTTACGGTGTTAATTGATATTTGCTTAACTGCTGATGATTAATTTAGCAGTTGTTAACGATCTTTCCTGTACATAGTGTAAATAAATCTTCTGTGTGTTCTCAAGAACTGTTTCTTCATTTCACGAAAGTTGAAGTCGCACCGGATCCGTTACAATATTTTCCCCTTTCAAATCAGTAATTTCCCCCTTTTCTTCAATCACTTTCATCAGTCTTGAAGTCATGAAAGTTGAAGAACGTTCTTGAAAATTTTAATCCTGGTTTCTTTGATGGAGAAAATATGTTCTTGCTTGTTTCAACATTGAATGCCCTTATTTCAATCTTCTGGTTCCAGAATGCCTCGCAAAGTTGCCATCAGTGGCGGATACAGCCGGCGGGCAACCGGACAGTTGCCCGGTGGGCCGGTCATGCTGCGGGCCGACCAACTAACAGCAAAGTATTTCGGACCTGTCTACTAACAGCAAAGTATTTCGGGCCTGCCTACTAACAGCAAATTATTTCGGGCTTGTTTACCAACAGCAAATTATTTCAGGCCTGTCTACTAACAGCAAATTATTTCGGGTCTGTCTACTAACAGCAAAATGAAAATTATCGCTCATGTGTTTAGAAGAACGCAAATTCGCAAAACACAGCCTCAGCTCCTCTTTACGCATGGGCTAAAGCTTGCGGGTGGAGGGAGGCAGGGCCGTCACCAAGAAGGGGGAGGTGTCTGAAATGGGGCTGCCCAGGGCCAGATTACCACACTGGCTAACTAGGCCTAGGCCTGGGACCCCTTGTTCCTAAGGTGTCCCAAATTTTTCAAAGAATTATGCTTAGCATTGCAACCATAGAAAAATACATGCATTTTTTTAAAAAAATAAAAAAATTATGACTTATTAATTGGAAAAAAAAATTTTTTAAACGGAATTTTTAATCATTCTGCCAGTGACGAATTTCCTTGGTCACGATTATGAGGAAGCCCAAAGGGGATTCATAAATACACATAAGTGATTCATACATAGTTGTGTGATTAGACAAAGAGACCTCCAAAAGTGCATTCGTGCTTTTAAAATGTAAATCAAACACTGCATAGCCTTCAGGGGGCCTCCAAATTAATGTGGGCCTAGAGCCTCACTTTTAGTTAGTTGGGCCCTGGAGCTGCCAATATATTTTTAGTGGTATAATAAAAAATAAATGAATAAATTAAAAAAAAAAAAAACAGGAAAACAGCGGTCGTAAATAGTTAAAATACTTTTGATTTCTTTGACGCTTTTCACGGCTTTGCCCGTAGTAGAAATTTAAAAGGTCATTTGGTTCGCCTGTATATTTACAAAAAATGGATGATGAATTTCTCGCCAGTTTGCTATGTTCATTTGGTCGCCCATGTTACGATTCCACGTTATGATAATTTCGTAATATATTCGTCCACATTGTGATGATTTGCTCGGTAAAATTTTCTTAAAATTGGAATAGAAAAAGAACAAAATTGAATTTTTGAAAAATCGCTTGGAGGTGCACATCTACAAACTAATTTTCTACCAAATTTCATGCAAATCGGCTGAACGGTCTAGGCGCTATGCGTGTCACAGAGATCAAGACATCCAGACAGAGAGACTTTCAGCTTTATTATTAGTAATAATGATGACAACTCACAATTGCTCTAAAATGCAACTAACAACAAGGGCCGACGTGAGGTCACGTGAGCTTGGTTGGAGAATAGAGGCCCGGCTCGGAATTGAACTCGTGCAGAGGGTAAAATATCCTAACGGTGAAAGGTGTAGAAGGGGGCCTGTGAAAAAAAAAATGACAATGTCATTTTTTTCCCCTTCTGTTCTCGGCGACCCTGTTTATAACAATTGAAATAAAAGTGACAAAATATTTTTTTTCCGTAAAATTATTTATAAACATGCAATTTTAAAATACCATTGAGGAGCATGAAAGACTCTACTAAGATTATTCAATCAAAGGCCAAAGGCCGCCGAAATGTGAGTTTCAAACATTTTTTGACGAAACATAAAGTATTCTGTACGCTGTACAAACTCACGACTCGCGATTTTGGGCCCCTTAGTGTAAAAAGAAAATAAGTTGATAAAAACCAATGTCGAAAGAATTCCGGTGGTCCCCAGAACCTCCTCCCCCCTCCTAATATCATTAAAGATTGTGTAAAATTAAAATTTTTGGGCTTCAATTTTGAATAACTTCATAAGAAAAGAGAGAACAACCGAATCCACTCCCGCAATAACATGGAATTCCAGTTTCGAAAATTTGCTGGAGGAAAGAAAGCACTCGAATCTCTCCCATTTTTTTAACATTCCCGAAGATGGTTTAAAATTGTGTTTTTAAATTAACCGTACCCAAAAATGTTCTGGGAAAGTGCCCTGTCCCCTCCTCTCTCTCGGCATCATCAATGAAGAACGTTTTAAATCTCGTTTTTAGTGCTTCAAATTCGAAAGTTTTCCGGGGTGAGCCTCCTGAAAACTCCTTTTCCTAACATCACTGATGTTCAGCAAAATTTTCGTTTTTGGAACTTAAGTTTCGAGTAACTGCCGGTGTCCTAGTCTTTACCAAAAAAGGCTTTTAAGACTTCAATTCGAAAATTTTCTGGTGGATGGCATTAGAATCTATATCGACTCAAAATCACCAATGATCTTCTAAAACTGCGTTTTCAGAGCTAATATTTTTTTAAAAATTTCAGAGGAAAGCCTCAGGAACCGCTCTTCATACAGGGCCGGATTAGCCATAGAGCAGAAGTAGCAAATGCTACGGGCCCCGCGCTTCTGGGGGCCCAGCGCCGTGAGAAAAAATTCCAGAAAAAAAACTACTTTTAACTTTTTAAATTTCTCTCTACCTTTCTCTTTTAGTTATAGTTAACTTTTCTAAATGCTCAGGTAAATTAAAAATCTTATTTTTTCGATAGATTGCTTTCCAGAAATTTCTCCCAATTGAAGTCTTAAAAACGCAATTGGTCAGAAAAGTTTCAAAACTGACCTAAAAATTACAATTTTAGGCAAAGTTTGGAGAACGGAAAATTGGGTTTTTTCTGGATTTTTTTTTTTTTCTTTTTTCAAAATAAAGTGAATTTTAAGGTATCTTAGGAAATTTTAAGGAGTTAGGGTCCAAAAACTTTCAGCAATTCAAGCCTCAAAAAAAAAAAAAAAGTTTTAGTTGTTTCATAAAAATAGAGGAAAAGGGAAGGGGTTCTTTCCTGAAATTGTGCTCAAAACTGAAGTCAATTTCAGGCTATCTTTGGGAGGAAAGGGTTTGAGGGATCGACCCATGGTATAGCTGAAAATAAAATTTCAAGCTATCTGGGAAGATTACAGAAATGGATGAGGGTATGAACTCCCCCAGAAACAATTCTGTCTTCAAGTATCAAACCATGATTATAGATTATCACTGGAGATGTTATCGGGGGCAGGGGGGATACGGGTTTGCTTCGCAAAATGTTAGAAACTGAAACTTTCAAGACGCAGGTTCTTTAGATCTAATTTTAGGTAAAGAGTGATGCTTTGGAGCCTTTTCTCCCGAATGTTGAGAAGCTAGGGAAGTAGGTGGGTATTCTCCTTTGGAGTTTTTTTGAAATTTTGAAATCGAGATGGTTTAAGGGCTTCTTCGGAATTTTTCGGAATTTAGGCTTTAAAAACTCAAATTTAAGCAATTTTTGTTGATAGAAGAGAAGGAGGATGCTGAAGTTCTTAAAGCACAAATCCTAAAAACACATTTTAAGGCTCTCTTTGGTGATGTTAGACAAGAGAAGGAAAAGGGTTACCATCCAGAAATTGTTTAAACGTGCTTTCTTCTTAAAGCTTTCTAAATTGGAGTCCTGAAAAGGTAATTATTAGTCATTCTAAACTCTTTTTGGTTACTTAATTAATGTCAATTCTTCACCCTCAAAATTTTCCTCCCGTGACACGAGCCGTAGATCTGGCACTGTAAACAACAATGAGCAGAATTAAGAGATCATGATAGAAGAAAAGAAAAAGATTCTGAGACTTCACACTTATGCTGAGCGAAATAAATGAGTTGTTAAGAGAATATTATTTTTTGATGAACTAAAATAATTATGTGTAGAAGAAGGACTTTAAATATCGTATTTATTTTTTTCTGAGTGGGAGGGAAATAAAAAGCTGCCACTCATGCCCCGAACCTAACCAATTTATTTTGAATCATGAAAGGTAGCCGAAAACTTTTTTTATTCAAACTTGATATTCAGAAAAATTCAGGAAGAAAATTGTTTAACATAATCGAAAACCCGCTAAAACTGCTTTCTGGAACTTCAGTTTCGAAAAATTTCCATGGGTGTAATCTCGAGCCCTCCCCCCCCCCCTCCTCTGATATCGTCCTATAACGTCTTCTAATAAAGTGGCCTACAAATGCGTATTTTGGACTGTAATTTCAAAAATTTCAATGGGAGCATACCTCTCCCCGTCTCCCCCTCCAACATTGTTAACAATGCTCTAAAATTTACTTTTAAGACTTAAACTTCGAAAATTTTCCGGGTTGTCTCGGAGAGTGCTTAAACCGAACCGAACCCGTACCGAAACGTAACCCGCAATGGCCGGCCTATCTATCACGTTTTCACAACTTCACTTTCGAGAAATTTCCAGGGGATGACTTTCGCGAACTCCGCCCCAAAATCACCAAAGGTCGTAAAAAAACACCATTTCAGAGTATATAATTTCAAGAATTTTTGCTTAAAATTGTGTTTTTAGATTAATAACAGATAATAAATTCAAAAATTTTCCAATGGGACCCTCCTTGAACACCACTCTTTCCTCTCTCTACAACATCATTAAGGATAATTTACAGTTTTATTTAAGACTTCAATTTTAAAAAACTGGCTGAAGAGTCGCTGTGAAGCCAAATTTTTTCCTTTGATTTTACCTCAGATAGGATGCAATCACGTTCTTTGACTACAGTTTCTCCAAATAATAGCATCCGAATCTTCTTTTCCTGATATGATCAGGGGTCGTTAGAATTGAGTTTTTAGAATTGAAATATCGAAAATTTTCCGGGAGTAAGCCCCCGGACCCCCCCTCTCTTTATATCGTCCAAAAATTGAGTTTTTGGACTTAAAAGTTAAAAACATTTAGTAACGAGAAGACGAGGGGCAACAGAAGGGGGTAATAACCATTCTAAAGCTCTAAAAGTATATCCACATTTATGTATGCATGCGTGTTATAAGTACACCTGCCGTCTCCATGAAGAAATGCTATATTGTTTACTATATCATTCGAAAACGAGGGCCCCTTGGAAACATTTGCTACGGGCCCCGCGCTGGCTTAATCCGGCCCTGTCTTCATAGCATATACTCGAAGATAATTTAAAATTCTGTTTTTGGATTTCCACTTCCGAAAAATTGCAGCAAGAGAAACCCTGAACCTACGCTCCCCTAACATCACCAAATATTGTCTAAAATTGAGTTTTTAAGACTACAATTTCGGAAATTTTCCGGGGGAGAGGCCCCCTGGACCCCCCTGTTTCAGACTCAATGTTAATCTTTCCATTAAGTTTATATTGCAAATACTTTAATGACCCCCAGAAGCCAGAAAGCTAAGTCCACTCGCTCTCTTTGTATTGATACATGCATTTGAAAAAAAAAAATTAAGGGGCTGCCAAACTCATACCCGACTTCTCCCACCAGGTTTTTGGCCTCGTATCAAGTTTGGGGGTCGTCAGGGTGTGGCAGCATAAAAAAGGGAATGTTTATGACACGTCCCAGTAATGTATGTTTGTGTCGAGGAACCCATCACGTTCTAAGATGGCCCTAATCTTTAACCCATGAACATCGCTAGATCAGTTTCATAAAACAGGGCAATTAAGTTACTTGTTATGACTGCAGAAAAGGACATACTAGCCAAGCAGTGTTATCATTACGGAAATATTCAATCAAGTATAAAAATACTTGACTGGACAATTACAATCACAATTTTCCCCAAAAATAAGGTTTAGCTAATACTGTATCAATTTGTTCAACATTAAAGCGCAGAAGTGTTCCGATCTGTTAAATTTCGTTTAAATAAAGCATGTTTAATTGTTAAGAATAATTTCCTCATATTTAAGTGATATCCCAATCGTTAGGTAAAATTTAATATCTATAAGAGCTATGGGGCCGCTACATCTCCTAATGCCAGGGCCGATTTTTTCAACCAATCCGCCACTGGTTGCCATTAAACTTAGATTGGGACTTTTATCGAGCCAGTACAACAATTTCACGGAATAAGCATTAAACAATGATTTTGAGGTTTAAGAAACATGCAATTAGGAATTATCCTGCTGGAACCAATTATTTAAAATAGTAATTAATGGTGTTTTTGGTTTTACAAAACACTGCTCGGTACATCAACATCGCTCTTGGAATTCATACTTCCATGCACAAAAAGCATTGGTATATTTCCTTGAACCCTCAAACCTGTGGTGGGCCACCCCTTCTTTTTTTTTTTTTTTTTTTTTGCATTCTCAAACGTGTGCGCCATCGTTTTTTTCCCCCCACAAACAAACCAGTCAAACCAGTGAGTTTAAGGGGGGGGGGGGGAGTCCCGACTTCAAACTCCTTTGCGGCCTTGAATCTACCTCAACATCTTTTTTTATGAGCCCACAAACCAGTGCGTCCCTGGGTTCGCCTGTATATTTACAAATAATGTATAGTGAATTTTCTCTATAATTCACCATTGTGCCCTTGTTACGGTTCCACGTCATGATAATTTCGTAATTTACTCGTCCATCTTACGATAATTTTTTTTCTTAAAATTGGAATAGAAAAAGAACAAAATCGAATTTTCGAAAAATCGCTTCGAGATGCACATTCCCATGCTACAAACTAACTTTGTGCCAAGTTTCATGAAAATCGGAGGAACGGTCTAGGCGCTATGCGCATCACAGAGATCCTGACAGACAGAGATCCGAACAGAGATCCTGACAGACAGAGATCCGAACAGAGATCCTGACAGACAGAGATCCGAACAGAGATCCTGAGAGACAGAGAGACTTTCAGCTTTATTATTAGTAAAGATATTTATTTTCACAAACAATTGAAGACAGATGAAAGTCCTGTTATCCTCCAGTGTTGCCACATGGTCAAATCCAGATTTCCCCAATTCCCTTCCAACTTTTCCCCAAAAAGCGATGTTTTCTATCAAAATTCCTTAAATTCAAAAGCTATTTTTCCACTAATATTTTCAAAAAATGAGTCGAATTCCTCTGATATTTTTGTCTCTTGAAAAAAAAAATTTTTCCCCAAATAGCCAAATTTTCTTATAAAATTCCCCAACTTTTTTTTTCTTCCCATTTTCACTTTTTTTTTTTTTTTTTTGTCTTCTATCATTATCTTTTTTTATTTTTACTAATAATAAAGCTGAAAGTCTCTCTGTCCGAATCTCTCTCTCTCTCTCTCTGTCAGGATCTCTGTGACGCGCATAGCACCTAGATCGTTCGACCGATTTTCATGAAATTTGGCAAAGAATTAGTTTGTAGCACGGGGCTGTGCACCCTTAAGCACCCTTAATTCGATTTTTTTCTTTTTCTATTACAATTTTACGAACATTTTCCCGAGCAAAATTTTCATAAGATGGACGACTATATTACCAAGTTATCGTAATGCGGAACCGTGACGTGGGAAAACCAATTGGCGAGAAATTCATCATGCATTTTTTGTAAATATACAGGGGAACCAAAATACCTTTTAATTTTCTACTACGGGCAAAGCCATGCGTGTTCCATTAGTCATAAATACAAGAGCCTGACCGAAAGATAAGAAATAACCAAATATTTTCTTTCTATTTACTTACTCTGCTTCTGTATGTACATTTAAACTATGATTTTTGTATATCTAAGAACATTCTTCCTCACTTATTTTTGCCTGTTTCACGTATCAACTAGTTACTCACGCAGAACTATTAATGCGAATTCCGTAGCATAATATTCCACATAATGCGAAATGCCAATTCCATAAAGTTGAGCAAAGCTAAACCAACGCTTTTGGATACAATGTTTACTACCAGATGTCAACACGCGAATTTAAATACGAAAAAAATATTTTTTCCCCAGGTTTTCCCCAAGGAAAAAATTTTTCCCCCAAAGAATTCCCCTCAAAACCAGCTCAATGCTCAAAACCTCACTGCTCAAAACCCATTTCCCCAAAATTTCCCCAGAGAGCGCAAGATTTCCCCAAAATGAGGAAATTTCCCCCAATCTGGCAACACTCTTCTCCTCGTAGGCTACGGTTCTTCTGAACAGTGTCGCCATCTGGTTGAGAAAGCCATTACTGTTAATCACGTGATTTTTCTTTTCAACTTTCAGCGAATGAAATTCTCGCTTGAACGAGTAGCGA